>NC_083338.1:111906462-112206462 GCF_019175385.1 Lycium barbarum
TTGAGGGCTAGTTTTTGACCATTCATCATACTTGTAATCTGAAAAAGAGAAAGGAGTCTTCTTACTGATTGGCTCGGGTTAGAGAAGTTATTTTCAAAATTGGACCAATTCTCAGAGTCTGCAATTTGGTTTCTTAAAGCTTTACTATCTCTTATTCATCAATATACATTTATTTTTTGCATATTATTATTCTATATAACTTATTAATCTAACCACATATCCTATAAACTATTTACAAATTTAATTGTTACCGATTTAAGGGTAAACAATTTAGCGCCCAACGTGGGGCATAGGATAATAGTGGTGATTAATTTACAACTCCATCTTTCACTTGTTCTTTGAGATCTTTTAATTCAGGTAATTAGTTGCGGCACTGCCGCGTCGCATGATCGCTGCCAGGTAACGTGGTTTTGCCAAATTCATTCGTTGCTTTCTTCCTCACAAATTTGATTTCTTTAAATTCCACTCATTACAACAATAAGGGCCAATGATTAAGCCATCATTGACGCTCCCCCACTTTGCCTCTCTTATTTTCTTCTCTCCTTTTCTTTTTCATTTTAATTCATTTTTGTTCCAAATCTCTTTATCATCACACCGCTTTATTCATACATAATAAAAATATAATATTAGCACAAATCATTATAATAACACTCAAAAGACTATTAAAAGTATTAAAATGTGAGGCAACAATGAATAAATATATGCAATTTTTTAGCCCAACATCACTGGGAAGGCTTTTCAGCTCCTAGGTTGCAAAATTAGACTATTTGCTTTCAGATATCAGTAAGCAATAAATCTGTATCATAATAAATTACCAGGTAAATAAAAAGGCATAATTCATGTACTTGCATTTACATGATAATACAGTCTTCAGAGAACGTGCTAATTAATCACAATTCAAGTCTATTCCCTTCTCAGATGAAGTGTCTGTGTTCCTTTTAAGAAACGTCTGTCAACATTAAAATCTAGCAGCTTTTGGTATTCCAAGCTAAGTAGATGGGACGTTTTATTTGGAATACTATATTTACTCTTATCAGTTTTGAAACTTTTGATCTCTAAGCATTACTTGAGGCTATCTAACCAAGAGCAAATTACCTACATAGAAAACAGTATCAGCCTCAACAACAACGTAATCGGATGGACTTGATGGCTATGTTGAATTCAAAGAAAAACTGAGCCGAAAACCCAGTAGGCTTTTAGAGGTGTTGGGGATGCCATGAAGGTAAAATAATATGGATGAGTACATTCGTAGTTTAATTTTCACTAAAGCTCGATAACGTGATACCGGAAGAGGCGAATGTAAAATATTTGGTATCGAATTCATTTGAACCCAGTATATTTTCAACACGGAGCATAAATTTACGTGTAAGAATTTACGAAAATTGAAACAAGTAGTAAATATGAAGCTATAACTTCAAACATATAATGGGTGCAATGCTAAAACCTTAAAGATTATTTAATCCATAAAGCCTAAATCATGGACCCCATCTAAATATTCGTATCTATAGATTATGTTATACTATAATAATATAAATTATGTTACGGTTATATATGTTGCTATTGTGAATTGTGATTGTTGGAGTTATTGTTAGAAGTATTGGAATGTACTTTATCTTCTCAACCATGCACGTTTTCTGTCTTGTGAGATTAAAAGTTGTGATGAGCTGATCAAGAGGAATATTTTCTTTTTTCCATTCTTAGGTTTGAGTTGAGATACTTTGGCCCTTTTCCTGTTTGGATGAATTCTCAGGTAAGTTTCTCTTCTTCCCCCCTCTCTTCTTTGGTCTAATACTTATATTAAATTTGATGGCATTTTACCCTAAATGTTATCATAATCTAAAAAAGGTGATAATTGGAGGTTCAGCTCCACGTTCTGGCTTCCGATCGAATTATCCACATTTTAATGATTTTTTGGAAGTTGCATTAATTCGATAATCTATATTTAATGCTAGATTATCAACTTCAGCGTTTACTTTTTCGCTTTAAAGTTAGTAGTACTCATTAAGATGCAAATTCATTTTAATATGACTTATACCATATGTATTACTTAGTGTGCGGGATACACATGCGACGCACGTGTTCAAAACTAGTACATATAAATGCGTCTAGATAATACAAAAAGATAATTTACCAAGATATTTTACATTTCCAATAAAATAAGGCAAAAACATACACCTAACATCTTTTAGGTAAATAAAAGTTAAAATGTCAAAATTCATTATTATAACATATGCTTCCTAAAGGACCTTGTGACCGGCCTTCTTATTTGGGGTATTAAATATCCCACAATTTTTCCTAATTTCTCCAGCACTTCCAACAACAATATCAATACTAGCCATTTTTATCATTGCATTTGCAAAACTCTGTCTGAAGGAATTCTCGTTGGCAGCTAAACTTGAGACAATTGGAGCACTGGACTTATCCAAGGTAAGTTCTTGATCAATTTTCAGAATACCTTTCCGTAATATGATTTTTCTAAAATACTGATTGTCCATAGTAAAAGATGTATTCTGATCCAAAAATGTCGTTGCAGTGCTTTTAGCACAAGTTTTCGACAATTGGCAGCCAATGCAGGATCCATGGTCGTGTCAGGTACTGGAGAAAGCCTATCTTGCAAAAAATTGCAATGTGCAACTCCAATAGTGTGAGCCCCTAATAATGTCACCATATCATTTAGCGAAAGTCCTTTATTTATGAAAGATTGGAGAGCCTGTGGAACTGTTAATGATGGGCCTGGCAAGTTTACATCTGCTAAATTTGAAACTAGACCATCTCTTCTTCCAGTTGGAATTGCATAGCTAGGACCACCAGATAACGCTACAGCATCTCTGGTGGCTAGTGTTATTATATCAGCACTTGAAACAGTTGATGGGCAAGCAATTTCTAAGCTTTTCTTGATTTTATCGATCAGCTCGAAACCTCGTATGGTTTTGTTTGGTCCGGCGTCTCTCTCTGATTGCTTAGACTTTGTTGATTTTATGAGTATGGATGCATCACCACCCTGAAATCCAGCTATACCTTTAGGAACAATATCATGCATTGTTTTGTTTTTTTCTTTAATTTCTTAAATATTACCCCGTTCCAAATTGAATGACATTATTTTCTTATTAGGTAAACAATTTTCACCCTATTCTATATTACTCTTTTTCATAAAGAACGATAACTTTATATATTTGGAAACAATTTAACTTCAATTACCCATTTTACCACTAATAACAAATTTTTTATTACTAATTACCTGTTATGTCATATTTAAGAATCACAAATTTCATAAAACTTACAATCTCACAAATGCTATAGCATGTTTAAAATTATAAAATTTCAAACTCTTCATTTCTTTCCAACGCAGTTAAACTACGCTATTATAAATTGACACAGAGGGTGTGCAGGTGTACAAAAACAGAAAATGATGTTGACAAAATGTACGTGTTCATCTCCAGTGCCTTTGACGACGCAATGGATACAAGGGAGTTGGATCACCTCAGTGCTCCTTTCCTCCAGTTTGTCCAGTGTTAGCTACTAAATTTAATGGACCAGATTTTATGGTTTATCAATTCATACGCACCTCCCTATTATGTGATATACCCTCTTTATCTCCTTGATTCACATCATCACCCACCCACTTCAAAACACAACAATGAGATATCCAAATATCAAACTCCAAAAGATAAAGACTCTGTTTTATACCCATGAAGAACATATTAAAATTTTCAATCAGAAAACAATAGTTCTGGTACATAATAAGATGTTCTTGAAATATCTCATAGCTAAATGTTTTTAAAAGAAAATTAGTTTTTCAAGGTCAACATAGTGATTTTTAATATTTCAAATTTTTTGAAGCAAATATTTTTTTTTTCAAATTGTCGCTACAAAATGGCAAAAGCTTTGAAAAATATTTTGTCTTCTCTCCATTTTTATTTAATTTCTCATTATTTTGAGATTTCCTACAGATTTTTTTTTATTTAAACAACCTCTTAACAGATAGTAAAAAGTTGCAAGATTTCATCAGCTTTGTATTATTAGTCACAGTTTAACTATACAGCGTGGAGGGGGAGGGCGAGTAGAATGGAGAGAATTAATTAGATCCACTAAATTCAATAAGTGTCACATGTGCAGTATCAGATGGTGTACTGGATAAACTGAGGAAAAGAGTACTGGATGGGAGCCAAGTCCGGATACAATTGGTATTGTGTTCCTTGCATTAGCTTAGAAACGTGTGATAAAATGCGGGGCATGGGGTTGAGCGTTTTACTCAATAGGCGAGGGGCGAGCTTTATTAACTTTTAAAATTTTAATTTATAAATTAATAAAATAGCACAATAATATATGACAAAAACAGAAAAAGTGCATTAAAATTTTAAGAAGATTAAAAGTGATTAAAGAAACTAAGAGAAAATAAAATATCTAAACCAATGCAATAAAATTTATTATGAGAGTACAAAACAACTACAATGTCTTAGTTTTCAATCAATTAAAAAATCATAATTTTCTTAGAAAATGTTATCAAACAATCCCTAAAATTAAATAATCAATAAATCTTTCTCAATACTACTAATTTAAAATATTTCTCCATGCATAAACAAAAATCGCTTTCAAATGGCATAATAAATAAAAATTTCATAATTTTGAGAGATATAGAACCAAGATATGAAGACTATTATAGCAAGTGGAGATGTATTTGGACAATTTATTTTCAGAAAAAATGTTCAATTGATATTCACATTCACGATGTTCTCAATTAGAAAACATGCAATGTTATGGCTTGTTAGTTGAGTTACTTTCAACCTTCATGTTTCTTAGATGAGTAATACTTTTATTGTTTTTTTTTTAAGGAGTTTGAGGACCAGCCCTTTTAATTAGGAAGTTTTACATATAATTTGTGTAGGTAATGGGCGAACTTCAAGTGTTAAGCATTATGTGTGTTTATGGCACACGTAACAAATCGTCATACATGAATAATACTTCTAGGTGTACCAAACACGCCTTAAGATGACACTACTCACACAAAATTCAGCATATGTGGCCTAAGGATGCTGGTACTTAGAGAAGGAAAATAAAAGAGTAAAATTTCAAGTAGTATACACTTACTCTCACAAAGCAGTCATGAAAATGAATGCGAAGAAAAGCTGCGGTGATGGAACGGTCACTATTGAACTGCTTCTGCACAGCTTGTTGAACAATAGTTTCAGTTTGTGGACATGTAGAATTGTAAAACCCGACATTAAGTTGGGCTGAAACTAAATGGAGAACACAACAAAGAAATATTGATGGTAATACTATCATTTTCATCTTGATGATGTTTTTGAGAGAGTTTTCTAGAGTAGAGGATAGTTTTACTCGAGTATATTAGTGAAAGCCATTCAAGACATATATATAGGTGTAGACAAACACCAAGGGGAATATAAAATAAAGTTCTGATTCGCATTTTCATACGCGTTAATACACAAAAGGATAAATGCATCTAATGGATTCTTACGTAAGCATCTTCTTAAAAATTATTTGAGTTCGAGCTGTGATTATTTTATGGTAGTATACTTGTTGAAATGACGCCACCATAAAATCTGCATATTTTGACTTGGAACGCCATCTGGCCCAGTACTTTCATTTTCTGAAGTAAAAACGGGATTCTTATCTTTAAACCCCTTCGAGGTATCCTATTGCATGTAAATGAAAAGTGGAACCATAAATAGAAGTCGAGTATTTTTTGGATTCTTTATTATTATTATTTTTATTAAGTTCAACTAATTTCGTTTTTGTATTTTATTAGACATCTGACCCGTAATTGCAATGATCCAATTGCAAGAGCAGAACTATACCAACTGAGCTATATCCCCCGGATACATTAGTGTTGTTTTTGGTCAATTCAGTTTTGACCTAAACGATGCATATCTTCGGCTGGTCTACACATAGTAAATATATCTTAAACTCGTTTTGAGAGGAGATTCAGACTTTGAAGAGAAGAACATTGCAAGGACGATCAGAGCACCGTGGAGCAGAGATTTGAACAGTTTATCTTTTCTTTCTTCTATTTTGATAGCCCAAAGCCGTCTGAAATCTTATGCGGACAACCGTCGACGAGATTTAGAATTTCAAATTGATGATTGGGTATTTCTGAAGGTATCACCGATGAAAGGCGTGACGAGATTCGGTAAGAAAGGCAAGTTAAGTCCTCGATATATTGGACCCTACAAGATTTTTCGCAAGGTGGGTCGAGTAGCTTATGAATTGGACTAACCCCTAGAACTTGAATCAGTCCATCCAATTTTTCATGTCTCCATGCTCCGAAAATGTGTCGGAGATCCTACTAGGATCGTGTCGGTAAATGATGTTCAAGTGACAGAAAAGTTGGCTTATGAAGAAGTACCTATGGCTATACTAGATAGGCAAGTGCGGAAGCTCAGAAATAAAGAAGTGGCTTCAGTCAAAGTCTTATGGAAGAACAATAACCGAGAAGAAATGACTTGGGAAGCGGAAGAAAACATGAAGTTCAAGTACCCACACTTATTCCAACTCCAGGAAGAGATCTAAGATGAGACATTAATATTATGAGGTATGTATGCTTTCTTCCATACTTTTGGTCACGTGTGGCCATAATTCTTGTTATTATGTTATAGCTCTAGGAGGCAATGTTATTATGGGCTGTTGTGATAGGATAGTAGAGCCATATTACAGGAGAAACTCTGGAAAACAATTTGTAAGATTCTCGAGAACTTAACATTCGAGAACGAATGTTTTTAAAGGGGGGAAAACTGTTATACCTCCCATTTTATTGCAAGGAAATTTTGGCTTATTAGTAGTATACACCTTTGGTACGGTAATTCGCACCTGAGTTTTGTGTCACAAGATATTTTACTTTGTATGTGTATAGGATAATAAGTATGTATTCTTGACATTATGAGGGAATTAGAAGTGAAACGAATCGAATCGGAGCAAAACGGAGCAGTTCAGAAAAATTGCTGAAACCAGTCAGCGTCGACGGCCCAAGGGACGGACCGTCGACACGTAGATGAGCCGTCGCCTGGCACTGCCGATGAGGTTCTGCAATCAGATATCTCAAGCAGAGTATCGACGGTGCATGTCAACGGACAGTCGATATGTCGACGAGTCGTCGACCTTGCTCGTCGACCCACAGATCTGGAAGTTTCCAGCCCTGGTTATAAATATAAGCTCCCACGTTTTAATTCATTATTTCTCCCCAAAACAGATTCTATATCTCTCTAGAACCCTCTAAAACCCTCTCTCTACTTCTACAACAATTTATACCAAGAAATCAAGATCAAAAGCCAAGATTTAAGAGATTCATACACTAGGAAGCCTATTAGGGTTTGTGGAGAGCAAGAGTTTCTTTGGCATGCAAGTGGAGGATTTCCTTCTAATGGAGTAGAGTGATTCAAGGCTTGTTCCCAAGTGCTTAAGGTGAGTTTTATGTTTATTTCCTATTATTAAGAGTATTGAGGGGTTGAAAGACTTGGATTATGGAAGAAAATAGAATATAGAGCTCAAATGTGAAAATAGTGGTATTGTGGTTGACATAAATCATGACCCTTGATGTATTATGAATAGAATTTTGTTATAAATGATATTAAGAACATGGGAGAAACATAATAGGAGGACGAATGTAATATTGTATTATTACCATGGTTATGGATGCCCTTGAAATAGGAGTAGGAGAATTGAATGATGTATGGTTGACGAAGATTGTGGATTATGAGATAATAAATGTTCTTATAAATGTTTGGGAGTTGTTATATGATATGGAGAAAGTTGTAGAAACTAAGGAGATGCTGCCCAATTTTCATTTGCTTTAGTTAAAGCATACTTATGTTATCGATTATCTAATGCTAGTACGAATTCCCTTGAAAGTAGAATCCCAAGTTAGAGAGGCACGCAACTAGACGATAGAGTTGAAGAGATACAAGGTATGTAAGGCTAGTCCCTTCTTTTCTAAGGCATGATCCCTCTGACATGAATTCCCCTATCTCTCCGTGAATTTCTTATATTCCATGAACTATGAGTCCACGTTGATAAAGAGCTCCTTATGAGATAAAGATAAGAGATATGTCATGAATATAGTAACGATGGTGACGAACCTAAGTTTAGAGATCCTAAAGCGTATGATATGATAACTTCATGAAGCTAATGATCCTTATACATTTTCCTTGATGGTATTCATTATTGCTAAACCCACCTTATGATGTTAGTTCCTTCATGGTGTGGTATGATGAACATGATAACTCCATAAATGAACTCGGGGGTTCTCGACCTTACGTCACCCCGATATAGTTATAAATTATCCATGAGTTCTAATGCATGTTTCATGATGAATGTATGATGATGATAAGTTATGAGGTGAATATGATACGATTGCACCGTGCCTAGATGGCCGGACATGTCACCGCTAATGTGGGCTGGTTGTCATTACACCATTCCTAGAAGGCCGGACATGACCACCACTAGTAGGCGGCGTTATGATGGTTACCCGGTTGCGGGTCAACGACGATGGTGTAGATATATGATATGCATGCATGTGTTTTTCTTTAAAGGTTAAGCAAGTTATATCTCCAGCTCATATTTCATTGTTTCATTATTATGCTGTTATTATTCATGCCTTACATACTTAGTACATTGATCGTACTGACGTCCTTTCTTTTTGGACGCTGTGTTCATGCCCACAGGTAGACAGGGAGACGGTGCGGATTCGTAGGAGCCTATCAGCAGATTCAGGAGCACTCCATTATTCCGGAGGTGCTACTTATGGTTACATACTTTTGTGTTTATATTTTGGGCACGACGGGGTCCTGTCCCGTCTTTATGTCTAGTACTCCAGTAGAGGCTCGTAGATACGCACGTGTGGGTTGTCGGTGTCCCATGACGATGTCAGTGTACATTTTTGTATATCATTTTTGGTAACCATACAGTCTTATGTATATCTATGTATAGCCTTAGGGTATTTATATATGTATGTGTTCAGGTTGAGTATGATGATTAGTATTATGAGCGGTACTCGGTAGTTAGCTCCGGGTACCCGTCATGGCCCCTAGTCGGGTCGTGATAGTCTTGTATTTTCTTAGTAATCATATTTGATTGTTTACTTGTCTATTTGTTTATCTCTTTCTTTTATATATGTGAACTAATGGTTGTCGGGCTATGATGCCTACTCAGTACGTGTTGTTTGTACTGCTGCTACCTTGCTGCATTCCTTTTCGGGGTGCATAGTTTGAGGCAGGATCCACGCCAGGCCCTCGTTAGCGATCCTTGAGGCAGTTCCTTTGGAGATTTAGGGAGAGCCACTGCAAGATCTGTTGCCCGAGTTTTCATTTCTCATTATATCTGTCTTTTACTTTTCGGACTGTATTCCTCATCTTGGTATGAGCCTTGTATGGCAATAATAAGATATTTGTACTTATTGGTTTGGACTTACGTAGTGAGTAGTAGCTCTTGTACTAATACAGACTAGATGTCTTTGGTAGTTTATGTATTTCCGCACTTGTTACCTTTATATGATATTTGAGACTTATTGGCATTTATATTATTCTTCCACATTGTTAGATTGTATATTGGGTAAGGGGAGGGTTCGCCTACCCAGATGGGAGTGGTAGGTGCCCGGACAACTAAGTGACTTTGGATCGTGATAAGTTGGTATCAGATCCCTAGGTTACCTAGTCTATAAGTACAAGAGCATGTCTGGTAGAGTCTTCCAGATAGGTAGGATGAGCTCCGTACCAATCTACGAGAGGCTATAGGACATTTAGGAAACTTTCATTTTTTCCATTTTGCTCGTGCTACTTCATTCAAATTGGTATCTGAATATCTTTGTCTTATTCTCTTACGAATGGTGGAAACTCGTTCTTAAATTCTTATGCGAACGATTTTGGTATGACGTGGCTTAGTATGGTACGAGATATGTCATTCTGATTCTGACGCACGACCAAGTTCTGTTTCTAACTATAGCTTGAGGTTTCAGTTGTATGGTATTGTGGTTAGACTCATTTATTGTAGGGGTTCCATGAGAAATGGGAAAGAGGGTACAAAGGGTAAAATGATCTCCATGTTTTCAGCGTTGGGTTGATCAAAACTGACAAAAGGGCACTTATGGCTTAACAAGAGTGATTTGTTCGATGATATGATTGGTTTGGAAAAAGTTGCAACTTTGTCAAGGTATTATGATTATGTTCCTGCACGGGTGTACCAATGGTAGGTCAACGATTCAGCAGTGGCGGAGTATTAAATGCCGATATGCGAGGACTAGTGTAAGTTTGGTAAGGACCATCAGATTTGGGAAAATGATAGCGACCATGTGTAATACAGAAGAGGAATTGAGAATAAGGACATGAAGGACAATTTTCGTTGGAAGCGTGTAGCGAGGAAAGATTTCTTAAGGTTTTCTGGTATGAAGCCTTTTTGTGTTAATGGGATAGACACGTAAGGAAAAGGATTTGGATAGATCACTCTCTGCTATTCGGAAGGGAACAATTGGTATCTGACGTTCTCGTCAGGATAAGGTTGCAACTTGTACAAGAGTGGATTTCGTATTCGGTCGTGAAAAGTTAAGTTGGGCTTCGACGTGACTAGTTGGTAGTGGTTTGTGGGTTCTTTAAGGAAGTAGTTAACGGTTCTAGATCAGAAAGCAAGGTTACTTGTGATGAGTAGAGACTTAAGATATTGGGCAGCTGTGGTTCTAGTCCTTCAGTAACCAAGTCATTGTGTTTAAAGGAATGGCAAGGATATAGTGGAATCAAGAGCTAGTTGATTTGAGAGTTATGCTGCGATCATCCATCGTAGAATAGACATAAGGGTTCAGTGTTGAGTTGGTAAGTTTGGTTATGCCGTGGGCCAATGGGAGCCGATGGTTGATTAATAAGAATGTCTCTAGTGTTAGGCAAGTGCGAAGTTTTAGTACTCAAGGAGCTATCAAGTGTTGCACCTAATATTGGATTAGGGTTGAGAGCTTTGTACTTGTTGTGTTAGTTTCGGCTAGTTCCCTACTATTACTAGTGTTGCTACTCGGTTGATTTGATCGAATGAAATGGATAATCGCGTGAATGGTTAAAGGTGTTCTGGTTCAACAATTGGGACCTTTGAAGTGGTAAATCAATAATGATAATTGAATTAATTCGAGTTGCAAAGAAAATTTTGGAAACCTGAGTCAAGAGAATTTGAGCAAAGGCACCTTGGTAGAGATACATGGGGACGTTAGTAGTACTATATAAGTGATAAACACCATATGTGTCATAAAGCCGGCAAGGCTATAAACATCATACGTGTCATAAATCCGGCAAGGCTATCAGGAGAATATCAAAACCAAAACAAGGCCGATGAGGTCGTACATAACGTCTACATATACCGAAAATGTCTATGAGCCTCTAAGAATGAGCATACAAAAGCATAATAGTTGGGATAGACGTACCCATAGTATGTGGACATATATCACGATAGCATAAGTATACCAAAAGATAGAAAGTCCGGAGCAGTGCCACTTGTTGACACCCGCTGAAGCTAGAAGTCCTACAGTGGTTGTGGTCCTCCGCTGCGATTGTGGTGAATCTTGGTTGGAATTCAAGGCAAATATTGGAGATATCACGGTACTAGCGAGAATAAGGTATGAATCTCTCCCTATTGATAAGGATATAAGTTTATTTACGGAAGTAGAGTTGTAAAATAATCGTATAGTGGATTTGTTGGTGGAAAAATTGGACAAATGTCGTGTGGGATATTTATGGAATATGTTGGTATTGTTGTTATTGTTGCTGGTTGCTGGATTATAGTTTCGGGTTAGGCATATAAATAGGGGAGATGCTGCCCGAATTTCTGCAGATTCTAAAGGGATTTTAATGAAAGGCTTCAGACAAGTGTATGATGGTGAGCCTAATAATAGTATGAATGATTTTATATGTAGATTACAAGTCAGGAGATAAGTGGGAAGGTCAAGGAGCAAGATTCCAGGTATGTTAAGGCTAAACCTTTCTTTCTAAAGGCATGATTCCTTGTGGTAAACCTTTTTACTATATCTATAATATCGTTGCTTCCACAAATGCTAGAAGCCTATGAATCTCATGATCCTTATGATATTATTGAGCTTATTCACGACCTCTGGAATTATTCATTGTGATTGATCTCACCTTATGATACTTGTTCCTTCGAGGTGAGATATAGCGATGACGATAGTTCCAATAATCCAACAAGTTTAGGAAGGTGTCTTAAGGAATGTTTTGTGGGACATGAATAGAGTGCTAGTAGAGGGTCCCTAATGAAGTATTTAATGTTCGAAAAGAGGGTTATGTTGTATCTTAGGACTTGGTTAATGTCTAGTCAAGCGGGAAGAAGTACTAATGGCCTGAGTTGTGCTTATAAGTCTTATGTGATTATGTAGACCCTACGAGTTAAGTGATGACCACGGGAAGGGCATAGATATTACTTGTTGATAAACAGTTATGATGTTGATTATAGTTACCACTGATCTACGACCAGTCGGGCAGATGTTACTGTTACACCTTGGAAATTTCATATCGTCGTGTAGTGAGTGAACCATTGCGAGCTTAAGGATAATAGGAAGTTCTTAAGACTATAAGACGAATAATTAGTGGTCTTAAAATGTATACATTAAGATTTTGAAGTCATATGAATTGACAAGAATAAGGATTAGTAAGGTCAAGTGGAGTATAAGTGGGGTTTAGGAAAGGTTTCATAAATTATTGCGTTAAGAATTGTTTGGCAAGGCCTTGAGGGCGAGTTATGGGGATGTTTAGATCATTAATGAAGTATTAAACAAGTGTTAAGAAGGTTGTATAAGGATTAGAGATCAAACGAAACGACGAGAACAACTTCGGGAAAAACTGTGAGTTACACGACCCCATTATACGGCCCGTGGAATATTATACGGACCGTATAATGGTCCATATAACCCAACAGCAACAAATTGTTCCATGGTGGTGAACCACGACCACTTTTATGGACCGTGCAATGTTCCATGGACCGTACAAGTGTCCGTGGAAGTCCCGACGGGCTGAGTTATTCCAAGTATTTAAGTGTGATCCCACTTCATTTGATTTATTCTCCTCACTTCTCCACTTCTCTCCAAGCTTCTAGAATACTCCATACACTTCATCTTCAAGAATACAAGGGAAATCAAAGGTTTATACCATAAATTCAAGTGAATAGAGTGCAAGGATGCTCTTTGGGGTTGCTAGAGTTAAGAAATCCCTTGGAAGTTGAAGCTAGGGTTTTCTTCAAGTGAAGAATTGTCAACCAAAACCCGTTCCTACGCATTCAAAGGTGATTTTCATGATTATTCCATGTTGTTTAAGGTAAGAAAAATTTAAAACACTTGGATTATGGAAGAAAATGGAAAATGGATTACAAAAGATGAGATTAGTGGAAATTGTGAATAGTGGATTAGTATGAATCATGAATCTTGATATGTTAATATTGTAATCACGTTATGAATGATGTTAGGAGTATGAGAGAAACATCATATCAGAATGAATGTAACGTTGTAGTATGATTATGATTATGGATGACCTTGAGAGGAAATTGTAGGAATTGAAAAATGATGAATTTGACAAAAGTCGTTGATGATGATATTATGAATGATATTATTGACGTTTGGGAGTTGAAATATGATATGAGGAAAGTAGCAGAAACAAAGGGTCTCACCTCTAAACTGAGACCCCAAATAACCCTGACTCGGCTCGGAACGAGCAGATCTGCCAAATCTCTGCCCCGTGAACTGTGGAGGTGTACTGGTCATAGAATAGCCTGAATGGCTGGGAAACTGCTGTCTGTGTCCGCCCCTAGACTCGCTCCTCGAACCCGAAGGTCGGCCCTCTTGTTATGGCCCCTATCCTACTCACGTTCATTTCTCCGCTGCTGTAGGCGTTCCTCTAATTCCTGAGCATGTGCCTGAATGCGTGCAATATCCATGCCATCCTGAAGGGACGCAGTTAAACATTTATCCATCAAGTGTGGCCCTAGGCCTTTCACAAACCGGTGCACCCGATCACCCATATCCGCTACCATGGCCGAAGCATACCTAGCCAAGGAATTGAAGCGGAGACTATACTCTGTAGCACTCATGCTACCTTGCCTCAAATTCAAGAATTTAGCGGCCCTAGCTCGCCGAACTTCCGGAGGCATATAATGACGGAGAAAAGCATCAACAAACTCTTGCCATACCGGTGGAGGTGCATTGGCTCCCCGCGAAGCCATCCAAACCGTATACCACTGGATTGAGACATCCCTCAATCTATATGACGCTAGCTCCACCGATTCGGTGTCTGAAGCATGTATCAACTGGAGCGTCCTTAGCATACCATCAATAAAGTCCTGGGGATCCTCCTCTGGTTTTGACCCAAAGAATTCCGGAGGTTTCAAAGCGATAAAGTCACGGGCCCTTGCACTAACAGTCCTGTCACCTTGCCCTGCGCTTGGCCTTTGAGTCTGGGCCACAACCAACTGAGTCAACAAATTAATGGCCTCTCTCACGTCTTGGCCTGAAGCATTCGGTGGAGGAGCTGGAGCTGGGGCTGAGGCTCCCACGTGCTCCTCCGTAATAGGCACTGTCTGGGAGGACGGAGATTGAGCCGCACTCTGGGACTCATCTTCCTCTACTACCGGTGGCGGTGCTCTTTCAGCACGCTTTTCTGCCACCGTCTTGCCCTTTTGGGCTGCTGTAGCCTTTTTCCCTTTAGGCATCTCTGAAATACACAACACACGATTTAGGAACAAGAATTTCTTACATCATAGCTCTATCGCACGATTCTTATGAAGAAAGAAGGTCATATATTCCTAAAATGTCTGCAGCTTCTCGTTTATAAGTGTGGCGCGCAACACACCCAGAATCAAGACTCTACTAGACACGGCTCGTAGACACATCCTAGGACTGAACTGCTCTGATACCACTTTTGTCACGACCCGACTCGGGGCCGCGACGAGCACCCGGTGCTAGCCCACCCGAGCACCCTCTTAGCTTACCCTTATACTTCATCTAGGTAAACCACATAATTATACATGCGTTTCCATTCATTCGTAAACTAGTCCCATATGGACAATCGCACATTTATATCATCATAAGCATTTATGCCACATCAATATCCATGGGCCAACGTGGCCGATAAAATGATATACAAAACATGGGCCGACATGGCCGAACATCCCTACCCACATACACATGACTACGAGCCTCTAAGAGTATGACATATCGTATAAGCGGGACAGAACCCCGCTATGCCCATAATTATATACACAAAAAAGTAAATACCCAAAAGCTACGGCTCCGAAAGAAATGGAGCTCTGTTATGCAATCTCTGAATAAGCAGCTATGGATCAAGTCTGTCTCCCTGTGCACCTGCGGGCATGACGCAGCGTCCACAAACAAAAGGACGTCAGTACGAAGAATGTACTAAGTATGTAAAGCATGATCAACATCAATATAGAAGCATAATAGATAGCATAGGAGGGGAGACAGTAATATCATCATCATCATCATGTCACTTACTTGCACACATCGTCGTTCATATCCCACAATAATACTCGTACCATACTTGTGCTCATATTCGTATACATGTCCTTATTCGTATTCTTATACATAGTCTTATCACATTCATATTCATTTCATATACATAGCCATATCCTTATATACATACATAGCGTACCCGACCATAAGGTTCGGTGTTTCGTACATACTTGGCCAACCAAGGCTCAATGTTATTTCCACCTAGCCCTACCAAGGCTTCAGGGTTATCCGTACCATCTGCAGATGTGTGCACGCGTTACGTAATCGTATACATACTTTATACATAGTCATATACATATAGTCTTACCCGGCATCATAAGCTCGGGGTTCATTATAGCCCTTCATAGGCACACATAAGTATAATAGCCCGTAGGCACCTTTTTCATCATTTTTGATATCATTATCATTACTATTCTCATCGTTATCATTACATCTACATTATGGACTTACTCGTCATACGAGGAACATAGTATAATCATAGTACATATCAAGGGTCGTGAGCTTATGAGCTCAGAATGTCAACCCTGTGAAGGCAACACACTCATATAGAGGAATTTTAGGAATTTGGCCAAGAACCATGCCTTATGAAAGAAGGGTTAGCCTTACATACCTTTTCGTCAAATTATTCTACACTTGCACGTACTCCTTCGATGCTCACGTTTCTACCTTCATTAAGGTCATACTATCATTAGAATTGATGTCTAGCATACATGACTAAAGCTAGAGAAAATCGGACATCATCTCCTTTATTTGTATGACATTCCTCCATAGCATAATTCAACTCCCAAATGTCAATAACATATTCACAATATCATGACAATTGCCATTAATCATTCACATTATCCACATTCTTAATTTACTTCCATTTATCCACATTCATGGTCACAATATCCAACTTTGTCCATTCACATACAATGTCCATTTCGTGGTCTTATCATTATTCATAACACATTTATATCACAATACAACAATAATCATGATTCAATTCGAACTACTCCTCAAAAACGTCACTATTCATCATTCATAACCCATTTTGCTATACTCTTCTAATGACCAAGTATTTTAACTCTCAAATACCTTAAACAACATATGAATATCATGAATCTTACCTTAGATATTGTAGGAACAAGCTTTAATTGATAATACTCCACTTTGAGCAAAACCCTAGTTTTCCTCCATTTGGATTTCTTGACTTTAGATGACCCTTGATGGGTTTCTACCTTGGATTTACTTGTTTAATGTTGTTGATGGATTAATACCCTTGAAAACTTGTATACAAGTTGTAGAGAGATGTTTTAGAGAGAGGAAGAAAATGTGGAAATGATTTTATGAACTTGGTCCCAATTAAATAACCCATTCACTGATCTATCGAGTCCATTATACGGTCCATTATACGGTCCGTATAATGGTTATACGGTCCGTATAATAGACCGTGAAATGGACCTGCCCTACACCCCTTCACTGTGACCATTTTACGGTCCGTTATACGGTCCGTAAAACGGTTTTACGGTCCGTATAACTGACCGTAAAACGTCACCAGTGAGCAACCTTCACTGTGACCATTTGACGGTCCGTTATACGGTCCGTAAAACGGTTTTCCGGTTCGTATAATTGACCGTAAAACGTCACCAGTGAGAAACCTTCACTGTGACCATTTGACGGTCCATTATACGGTCCGTAAAACATTATACGGTCCGTATAATGGGCCGTATAACCTACCAGTCACTGAACTTAGTTTCGCCACTCCGTTTGATCTCCGATCCTTATGGAACCTTCTTAACACTTGCTCAACACTTCAATACCAATCTAAGGGACATTATAACTCTTCTCTAAGACATCATCAAGTCCTTTCTAACTCGTTGCTCGTAATTCCTTTCCGATACTCATCAAATGCTCTTGCCTTCTCTTGGCAATCCTCTTCCCTCATTTCTAACATCTTGTAAAATTTCAACTAGGGTCATCAAATGTCATTCTCACCAGTTCGTTCACTTGCGTACCAACGAAAAAATTCCGAGGTGTAACATTATGGCTCATGATTCTTCTATTATGCTTATTTCGTTCTTGTCTTACATACTCAGTACAATGTTCGTACTGGCGTCCATTTTCTTTGGACGTTGTGTTCATGCCCACAGGTAGACAGGGAGGTAAGCTTGATCCAGACTCGTAGGAGCTGTCAACTGACTTGAGAGCACTCCATTGTTCCGAAGGTACTATTTGGTTTATTCTTTTGTGTATATATATGTATATGTATTTTGGGCACAACGGGGTCTTGTCCCGTCCATATGTCTAGCACTCTAGTAGAGGCTCGTAGATACGTATGTGTGGGTAGTATGGTCTCACGATGCTATGATTATATATACATTATTATTTTTATAGCCGAATGGCTTATGTTTATAAAAGTATCTATGTTCTTAAATGAAAAGTGATTTTTCTTATGATTTGAGTATGAGTTTGATAAAAGAACATTTAATGAGTATGATGAGTAGTAGAACGAGTGGTGCTCGGTGGTTAGCCTTGGGCACCCGTCACGGCCCCTAGTCGGGTCGTGACAAAAGTGGTATCAGAGCAGTTCGGTCCTAGGAAGTGTCTACGAGCTGTGTCTAGTAGTGTCTTGTTTATGGTGTGTTGCGCGCCACACTAATAAACAGAAGGCTACGGGGCATTTAGGAAAAATGACCATCTTTCATCTTAAGAGATCGTGCGATAGAGCTGTGTTATAAGATTTTCCCCTCTTAATAGTGTGTTATGATTTCAGAAATGGCGTCAAAAGGAAAAGCTACAGCCGCCTAGAAGGGTAAGACTACAATGAAAAGGTGGGTAGAAAGAGAGCCTCCGGTGAATGTAGAAGAGGGCGAATCACATAATGAGGCCCCATCTAGCACTTCCTCCACCTCGCCCAATGTGGAAGAACAAGGAGGAGCTTCAGCTCCAATTCCTCCACCGGTTGCTTCGGGTCAACAAATGACCAAGGTCATTCATCTACTGACACAGTTAGTTGCCGCCCAGGCACAGCGGCAGACTGTGAGTCCAATTTATCGGGCAGCTAGAACTAGAGCCCGTGACTTTATGAGCTTGAATCCTCCGGAGTTTTTTGGGTCAAAGCCGGATGAAGACCCGCAAGGTTTTATTGATGAGATGCTGGGAACATTGAGGATTATTCATGCCTCTGAAACTGAATCTGTGGAGTTGGCATCTTATAGACTCCGAGATGTGGCGATATTGTGGTACAATAACTGGCTAGCATCAATAAAAGAAAATGCGCCTCCTCCCGTGTGGCAAGAATTTGTAGATGCTTTCATCCGTCACTATTTGCCACCCGAGGTCCGCCGAGCTAGACCGGATAGGTTCTTAAATCTGAAGCAAGGAAATATGAGTGCCCGGGAATATAGCCTTCAATTTAATTCATTGGCTAGATATGCCCCGACTATGGTGGCCGATATGGGAGATAGGGTACACAGGTTTGTGAGTGGCTTGGGGCCACATTTGTTCAAGGATTGTTTGACGGCTTCGTTACAAGAAGGGATGGATATTTCTCGAATACAAGCCCATACCCAGAATTTAGAAGGACAACGACACCCGCAAAGGGATGATCGCGACATTGATAGAAGGCAAAGCAAGAGGGCCAGATATATGGGGGCAGGTAGCGATTATAGGGGGATCAAGGAAGACTTATTCCCGACATTCAGGAAAATCGGTGACTAGTGCGCCTCCACGATTTGCAGATAGGAGATTTGATCGCTCCTTTCCTTCAAGACAGGGCCAGAGTTCGACAGCTTCAGGTTCCCAGTTTGGGGGTGATTACAGTCAGAGGAGACCACCAGTTCAACGACGTAGCCAGTGCAGAAAATTACACTCGGGGCCATGTCGCCAGGGCACAGATGCTTGCTATGTTTTTGGATAGACTGGGCATTTGATGCAAGATTGTCGCTTGAGGTATGGTAGAGGTGGGGTTCAGCCCACAGGATCAGCAATTAGTTCCTCTTCAGTGCGCCCGGTAGGGCAGACTCCCCAGATTTCAGCAGGTCGAGGTAGAGGCAGGGGGGAGCATCTACTTCAGGTGCCACTCAGCCCCGGGTGTATGCTTTGGCCGGACGACAGGATCTGGAGTCCTCTCCGGATGTGGTTATAGGTACATTATCTGTATTTTCCCATGATGTGTATGCATTGATAGATCCGGGTTCTACCTTGTCTTATATTACCCCGTATGTTGCTGGTTGTATTGGGATGAAACCTGAGCCAATTAAACCTTTTGAGGTATCTACTTCGGTTGGTGATCCCATGATAGCTAGACAAGTGTATAAAAATTGTGTACTTGTGATATGCAATGGCCAGACCAAAGCTGATTTAATCGAGCTGGAAATGTTAGATTTCGATGTGATTATGGGTATGGACTGGTTGGCTTCATGTTATGCTAATGTTGATTGCCGAATAAAAGTGGTTCGATTTTAATTTTCGGGATAGCCCGTGCTTGAATGGAAGGGTAATACAGCCTCTCCAAAAGGTAGGTTTATTTCCTACCTTAAGGCAAGAAAGATAATAGCTAAAGGCTATATTTATCATCGTTTTCCGAGTTCGTGACATTGAAGCAAAGTCGCCAACTTTCCAATCTGTTTCGGTAGCGAATGAATTTCCGAATGTATTTCCCGATGAACTTCCAGGCCTTCCTCCAAAAAGAGAGATTGATTTCGCCATCGATGTGCTGCCGGACACCAAGCCTATTTTTATTCCTCCTTATCGAATGGCTCCGGCAGAATTGAAAGAGCTAAAGGCACAATTGAAAGATTTGCTTGAGAAGGGGTTTATTAGACCCAGTTCATCGCCGTGGGGAGCACCAGTCTTGTTCGTGAGAAAGAAAGATGGTTCCCCACGAATGTGCATCGATTATAGGCAGCTGAATAAGGTGACAATAAAGAACAAATATCCTATCCCAAGAATTGTCAACCAAAACCCGTTCCTACGCATTCAAAGGTGATTTTCATGATTATTCCATGTTGTTTAAGGTAAGGAAAAGTTAAAACACTTGGATTATGGAAGAAAATGGAAAATGAATTACAAAAGATAAGATTAGTGGAAATTATGAATAGTAGATTAATATGAATCATGAATCTTGATATGTTGAGATTGTAATCATGTTATGAATGATGTTAGGAGTATGATAGAAACATTAGATGAGAATGAATGTAACGTTCTAGTATGATTATGATTATGGATGACCTTGAGAGGAAATTGTAGGAATTGAAAAATGATGAATTTGACTAAAGTAGTTGATGATGATATTATGAATGATATTATTGACGTTTGGGAGTTGAAATATGATATGAGGAAAGTAGTAGAAACAAAGGAGATGCTGCTCAATTTTCTATAACTTTAGTTCAAACACGCTTATATTGTTGATTATCTAATACGAGTATGAACTCTCTTGAAGGTAGAAACGTGAATATTAAAGAGGAACGTTCAAGCGATATAGTAGTTAGACGAAAAGGTATGTAAGGCTAATCCCTTCTTTCTAAGGCATAAATCTTCCTAATTTTCCATGATCATCCTATACGATGGAGATGAGTCCATGAATATACAAAGCTACATATGCACATGATTAAGAAAGGAAATACGATACGAGCATGATAATGATGATGATGAATATAAGTATGAGGAATCCTAGTGTAATATAAGATGTCCATAAAGCTAATAATTCTAAGTACGGTTTCATCGATGCTTCTCTTTGTATACACTCACCTTAAATTGTTAGTTCCTTCAAGGTGAGATACGATGTTGATGATTACTCCATAATATAATCGGGGGTCCATGACCTTATGTCACCCCGACATAGCCATAGTTGCCTTCAAATTATAGAGTATGTTCTTAATGATAAAATGTGTAATAATGCTAAGTCATGATATGTCTATGAGATGAGCAATAATGTAAGTTTATAACATACCTATGCTATGTATGAAAATGTTGAGTTACGATGACTATATGACGATATGATTCCACCGCGCCCAAGAGGCCGCGCATGTCACCGCTAAGGCAGGCTGCTTATAATTCCACCGTGCCTAGAATGGCCGGGCATGTTACTGTTACAACGGGCTGCTATGTATACACCGTGCCTAGAAGGCCGGACATGATCACCACTAGTGAGCGGCATATGATGGTTACCCGGACGCGGGTTAACGATGAGGATTATGATGTGATGATATATGCGCTGTGATGACATATGTACTATGTTTATATAAATATACGATATATGTATGAGATGTATTCACCTATGAAACTCATGCAGGTTATACCTTCCTCTTATGGCGCATGATTCTTCTCTTATGCTTATTTCGTTCTTGTCTTACATACTCAGTACAATGTTCGTACAGACGTCCTTTTTCTTTGGACGTGGTGTTCATGCCCACAGGTAGACAGGGAGGTAAGCTTAATCCAGACTCGTAGGAGCTGTCAGCTGACTTGAGAGCACTCCATTGTTCCGGAGGTGCTATTTGGTTTATTCTTTTGTGTATATATATGTATATGTATTATAGGCACGACGGGGTCTTGTCCAGTCCATATGTCTAGCACTCTAGTAGAAGCTCGTAGATACGTATGTGTGGGTAGTATGGTCTCACGATGCTATGATTATATATACACTATTATTTTGATAGCCGAAGGGCTTATGCATATAAAAGTATCTATGTTCTCAAATGAAAAGTGATTTTTCTTATGATTTGAGTATGCATTTGATAAAAACACGTTTAATGAGTATGATGAGTAGTAGAACGAGTGGTGCATGGTGGTTAGCCCCGAGTCCCCGTCACGGCCCCTAATCTGGTCGTGACAGTTACCACCGGGCTACGGCTGGTTGGGCAGATGTATGTATGTATGTATGCATATATTTACCACTGGACTGCAGCGAGTCGGGCAGTTACCACCGTGCTACGGCCGGTTGGGCAGCTACCACCGTGCTACGGCCGGTCGGGCAGTTACCGCTGATCAGTCGGGCAGTTGCGCTCTACCGTCGGGCGATAATCGGACGGGCTATTACCACCGGACTACATCCGGTCGGGCAGTTACCACTGATCAGTTGGGTAGTTAGTATAGGACGATTAGTAAGATAAAGGCATAGTACTGTACATAGATATGGTTAAGCGTGCGAGAGTATAGAGAGACATATATCATATATGGATCAGGTTGCACGCCGCAACATATGTTTAGATAACGTTTGATGATAAGTTAACCAAGACGATGGTAGGGTATACGGACCTAGTAAAGATCGCAAGAAGATGAAGAGGTATGTATACATATGCTAGATTTCCATCGGTAGTTCAGAAATGCCAGGTTGATTCTTATTCTTCTCATCTTTAGTATATGGCTATTTTGTTGCAGTTTCCGCCTTGCATACTCAGTACATTGCTCGTACTGACATCCCTTTGCTGGGGGCTCTGCGTTTCATGCCCGTAGGTCTTGAAATACAGCTTGACGGATCTTTCAGTAAGGATACCAGCTCAGCAGGCAGATTCGTGGTACTCCACTAGCTCCGGAGTTTCCCTGTGAGTCAGCATGGTTGCATATGCATTTGCATGGGTATGGCGGGGCCCTGTTCCGGTCACTTTATGTCATGTATTCCTGTCGAGGCTCGTAGACAGATATGCACAGTTAGATATCTTATAATTATCTTGACTTATACTATGTTGTATCATTATTAAGGATAGCCTTACCGGCACATGCACTCGAGATTAGCTTGAAGACGTAAGTATGTTATCTTTTGGGCTTGTGCCCTTACGGCTTATAGTAGCTTGGTCTTATGTTGCCTTTCAAGATACAGAAAACATGAGTTACAATTGGTTCGCTCGGTTCCCGTAGGGTGCCGAGTGCCAGTTACGCCTTACCAAGGTTAGGGTGTGACAAATTGGTATCAGAACAGGTCGTCCTAGGGTTGGTCTACGAGCCGTGTCCAGTAGAGTCTTGTTTATGGGTATGAAGCGCGCCACACTTATAAACAGGAGGCTGCAGGGCATTCAGGATGGTTACCCTTCTTTGTATCTTAAATCGTGCTATAGAGCTGAGTCATAGGGTGTAAATCCTCAATCCCGACTTCTGTTGTTTTATAGGTTGACGATGACTCCTCCAGAAGGGATATGATTAGTTAGAAAAGGTAAAAGAGCGATGCACGTTACTCAATGTGCTAGGTACTGATGAGGGCATTCTTATTATATAAAGTATATTGGCAAGGATAGTATACAGAGATATGAGGTTCATATAGCCGCAATTGTTTCCATTACCAAATGAGGGTCAGATAGAGACGCCATGGCCTTCAGGTAAGCATATATATTGCCAGTTACGATTATTGAGGCCGTTGTTATTACTGATTGTTATAGCCCTATGTGGCACTGTACTGTTGCTTTACCGCAAGATAGATTGGTAGTATTGCAGTTACAGAGAAAGCTCTGCCGAAATTTTCATAAGATCCCTGAGAGTTTAACATTCGAGGACGAATGTTTTTAAAGAGGGGGAGAATGTTACACCCCGTACTTCCAGATGAACGTTCGCTAAGTTTAAGTACACGTACGTGGAATTATGATCAAGATGAGCCGTCTTTCGGGTTTAAGGAATGGCATAGTTATTAGGTATACTTATGGACAAAGTGATATATGAGGAGTACTGGGAAGTCTCACGACCAAATGGAGTTGAAGAAATAAGCTATTGAGACCTTGAATTTTGTGGAAAATATGAAGAGAAAATTTTGGTCAAACATTGAGAAAGAGTATATTTTAGTATATGAGAAGTTTTGAAGAAAAGCAAAAGCCAAAAATGAAATTCGTCGAGTCTAGCTTCCAACGCAACAAACCGCTCATCGATGCGACATCGGAGTAGAGAATTATGGACGTTGCAATTTAGGCTAACAGAGCAGAACGCTGCTACAGTATTTAAGGACCAAATCTGATCCAAAACTTCATTTTTTCAGCCAAGAATGCTCCAAATATTTCCCAAATCTTCTAGAAAATTCTCCTATCTTCTATCCACTAGATTTTAACGTAAATTAAGTATAATCTCCGGATTTAAGTTGGACAGCGCGTAGTTGCGATTATACTATCGTATTGTGGTGAATCTTGGTTGGAATCAAGGAAAATATTGGAGATATCACGGTACTAGCGAGAATAAGGTATGAATCTCTCCCTATTGATATGGATATAAGTTTATTTACGGAAGTAGAGTTGTAGAATAATTGTATAGTGGATTTGTTGGTGGAAAAATTGGGCAAATGTCGTGTCGGATATTATATGGAATATGATGGTATTGATAATATTATGGTTGATATTGGTATTGTTGTTATTTTTGCTGGTTGTTGGATTATGGTTTCGGGTTAGGCATATAAACAGGGGAGATGCTACCCGAATTTCGGCAGATTCTAAAGGGATTTTAATTAAAGGCTTAAGACAAGTGTATGATGGTGAGCCTAATAATAGTATGAACGATTTTATATGTAGGTTACAAGTCATGAGATAAGTGGGAAGGTCAAGGAGCAAGATTTCAGGTATGTTAAGGCTAAACCTTTCTTTCTAAAGGCATGATTCCTTGTTGGAAACCTTTGTACTATATCCATAATATCGTTGCTTCCACAAATTCAAGAAGCCTATGAATCTCATGATCCTTATGATATTATTGAGCTTATTCATGACCTTTGGAATTATTCATTGTGATTGATCTCACCTTATGATACTTGTTCCTTCAAGGTGAGATATAGCGATGACGATAGTTCCAATAATCCAACGAGTTTAGGAAGGTGTCTTAAGGAATGTTTTGTGGGACATGAATAAAGTGCTAGTAGAGGGTCCCTAATGAAGTATTTAATGTTCTAAGAAAGGGTTATGTTGTATCTTAGGACATGGTTAATGTTTAGTCAAGCGGGAAGAAGTACTAATGGCCTGAGTTGTGCTTATAAGTCATATGTGATTATGTAGACCCTACGAGTTAAGTGATGACCACGGGAAGGGCATAGAGATTACTTTTGGATGTTTAGTTATGATGTCGATTATAGTTACCACTGGTCTACGACCAGTCGGGCAGTGCTACTACCGGGCTACGGCCGGTTGGGCAGATGTATGTATGTATATATTTACCACTGGACTGCAGCAAGTCGAGCAGTTACCACTATCCTATGGCCGGTCGGGCAGTTGCGCTCTACCGTCAGGTGATAATCGGACGGGCTATTACCACCGAACTGCAGCCGGTCGGGCAGTTACCACTGATTAATTAGGTAGTTAATATAGGATGATTAGTAAGATAAAGGCACGGTACTGTACATAGATATGGTTAAGCATGCGAGAGTATAGAGAGACATGTATCATATATGGATCGGGTTGCACGCCGCAATATATGTTCAGATAACGTTTGATGATAAGATAACCAGGACTATGGTAGGGTATACGGATCTAGTAAAGATCGTAAGAAGATGAAGAGGTATGTATACATATGCTAGATTTCCATCGGTAGTTCAGAAATGCCAGGTTGATTCT
The DNA here is from genome assembly GCF_019175385.1 of Lycium barbarum. Lineage (NCBI taxonomy): Eukaryota > Viridiplantae > Streptophyta > Magnoliopsida > Solanales > Solanaceae > Lycium > Lycium barbarum. Next base: position 111,932,470 of record NC_083338.1, read on the forward strand.
TATTCTTCTCAACTTTAGTATATGGCTATTTTGTTGCACTTTCCGCCTTGCATACTCAGTACATTGCTCGTACTGACGTCCCTTTGCTGGGGGAGCTGCGTTTCATGCCTGCAGGTCTTGAAATACAGCTTGACGGATCTTTCAATAAGGATACCAGCTCAGCAGGCAGAGTCATGGCACTCCACTTGCTCCGGAGTTTCCCTGTGAGTCAGCATGGCTGCATATGCATTTGCATGGGTATAGCCGGGCCCTGTTCTGGCCACTTTATGTCATGTATTCCTGTAGAGGCTCGTAGACAGATATAGACAGTTAGATATATTATAATTATCTTGAACTATACTACGTTGTATCATTATTAAGGATAGCCTTACCGACACATGCACTCGAGATTAGCTTGAAGACGTAAGTATGTTTTCTTTTGGGCTTGTGCCCCTATGGCTTATAGTACCTTGGTCTTATGTTGCCTTTCGAGATACAGAAAACGTGAGTTATAGTTGGTTCGCTCAGTTCCCGTAGGGTTCCGAGTGCCAGTCTCGCCTTACCAAGGTTAGGGTGTGACAAATTTGAGCAAGAGTAGCCCAAAGATCATCTAGGAACACAATTACAAATAGGTTTCGGAGGAGTCTAAACACACTTACTCATCAAGCCCACAATACTGCTGGGGCCTTAGTCAGTCCAAATGACATTGCTCAAATCTCGAGGCAACCTACCTGATCCTGAAAGTCGTTTTTGGAAAGCCTTTCCTCTCACCTTTATCTGGGAATAACCGGAGCCCTTGTTCATCTTTAAGGGGCATTCTATGCTAGCAAAGCAAATCGTTAACCCTTAATAGCACTTGCTCATCCTTAACTATCATCTTATTTAGCGGTTTTCAATCACTTATACATACGCAAGGGGCTATCCCACTTCCTGATAAACAGAACTGATTCAACTGATCCTTCGAGTAATCTTTATCTTCTTCAACTTCGTAGGGAGCATTTGTATAAGGAGAAGTAAATATTGCCTGTGCACTTGACAAAGTCTTGGGGGGAGTTCCCTCGGTCATACCTAAAACTTATTAACCATAAAAGTGAACTGGAAGATTGAAAGCTCGACTTTCATAATATGAACCCCAATCATATGGTATGCATACTTGTTTCTGATTCACCTTCTCGATCTTAGAACAGGAGACAAACTCATTCCTTGGTACTTATACAACTTTGCATGACTTGAAAGCCTTTGAAGATCTACACACAATTTCTTTCATAGATTATATCGTTTCGGCCCATATACCTTGGACAGCATACTAAATACTTTATAGGCTACTCATAAACAATCATATAACATCTCGCTTCATATCTTATTCGCTGTCCCATATTAGAACATATCCTTTGGCAGAACACATAATTCACTCCTGGACTTTCAATGGCTTGGTTCTATACATATCACAAAACTTGCAATCCTTCAAGACGTTGAGCTTAACAATTACTCCTACAAACTACCTCATATTCATCTTGTAATCCTTAGACAACATTATGCATTAAAATCTAGTCCTCGTCAAATACCTCAAATTCACTGATTAACTGACTTTCTGATCCTGCTCCTTACTTTCCGCTCTATGGAGACTTGATTTACACACACTATTAATACAAATAATCCAAAATCCTTTTCTTTGATCACATACCGCTCTCCTTTTCCATAGGTATCTGCAAATCTCATCTACTCGTATCTACAATACCTTCTATCATTGGTGCCTTATTCCTTTATTCAGCTTTCTGTTTCTTTCCTCTTAAAGGCCAATATACTATAAGCCCAGGGTGCTTCAATCTAATACTGCTAATAAGTGTAGGGGATGAAATATCACCTCATCTTTCTTCAATTTCATACAATTCTTATGTCCCTCCTTATCTGCTTAGTCATACTACAACTTCTGTATCCCTCCTTGAGAAATCTCTCTGAGAGTACATAAAATTATATGACTTAAAATATCAATTCTTACTTCAAAATCCATGCCCGTAATAAGGATGTCCTGACTATAATTATTCATTATCAACTTTCTGAGGCCCAGAGTAACGAATGATTGATGATATCCTGAGATTAGATCATATACATATAAGCCACAACTGGTTCTGACGGAAAGAGCCATATACCTTATAACAATATGCTGGAGAACTCAAGTCAGATGTTTTCGGGAATGAAGCTCATTTGTCCTTATTAAAAGCACTGCTCCTTAACTGACTCTCTTCTTCCTCTATCTCGTACTCCCCACGATCTAGAGTAAGAAAGAGCATAGGAAGCACTTGAGGATCGTGCTTGTTCTATTGAAGGAAAATAAGTTGTATGCTAAGTTTTTCAAGTGTGAGTTTTGGCTCAGTTTTGTGGCATTTTTGGGCCCTGTTGTGTCCAAGGACGGGATTATGGTTGATCCTAAGAAGATCGAGGATATTAGAGATTAGGCGAGGCCTACTTCAGTTACTGAGATTCGTAGTTTTATGGGCCTTGCGAGCTATTATCATCGGTTTGTGACATGGGTTTCATTAATTTCATTGCATTTGACTCAGTTGACTCAGAATAATGTTCCTTTTCAGCGGTCTGATGAGTGTGAAGAGAGCTTCCAAAAGCTCAAGGCTTTGTTGACATCAGCCCAGATTCTAGCATTACCTGTGGAAGGTAAGGACTTTACAGTATATTATGATAGTTCTCGCATTGGGTTGGGTTGTGTGTTGATGCAAGAAGGTAAGGTAATTATGTATGCTTTGAGGCAATTGAAGACTCATGAGAAGAACTACCCCACTTATGATTTGGAGTTGGCGGCACTGATCTTTGCGTTGAAGATTTGGAGGCATTATTTGTATTCATTGTGAGGTGTTTACCGATCACTATAGTCTTCAGCATATGTTCAATCAGAGAGATCTTAATTCGATGCAGCATAGACGGATAGTGTTGCTTAAGGATTATGATATCACCATTATTTATCATCCGAGCAATACTAATGTGATAGCTAATGTGTTGAGCTAAAATGCGGTAAGTATGGGTGGCTTAGCTCATTTGGTTGTTGAGGTGCATCCTTTAGCCATGGAGGTTCAGACTTTGGCTGGCATTATTTCTATTCATTGTGAGGTATTTACCGATCACCGTAGTCTTTAGCATATGTTCAATCAGAGAGATCTCAATTCGATGCAGCGTAGATAGATAGTGTTGCTTAAGGATTATGATATCATCATTTTTTATCATCCGAGCAAGGCTAATGTGATAGCTGATACGTGAGTATGGGCGGATTAGCTCATTTGGTTTTTGAGGAGCATCCTTTAGCCATGGAGGTTCGGACTTTGGCTAATAGTTTTGCACAATTGGATATTTTGGAACCTGGCAAGGTTCTAGCTTGTGTTGTGGCGAGGTCGTCTCTTTTGGAACAGATTAAGGCACAACAGTTCGATGATGTGAAGTTGTGTAAGATTTATTATAAGGTGTTGAGTTGTGAGGTCAAGGAGGCCAAGCTTGATAGTGAGGGTGTTTTGAGGATTAAAAGGCGCATTTGCGTTCCTCGTGTGGGTGGATTAATTTGTTTGATATTGGAAGAGGCTCATAGTTCCAGATATTTTATTCACCCGGGCGCTACCAAGATGTATCATGATTTGAGACAACACTATTGGTGGGGTAGGATGAATAGGGATATTTCAGATTTTGTTTCTCAGTTATGAGCACCATTGACTAGGTGGTGTACTTCAGAGGATGTCCATTCACGAGTGGATGTTGAAGAGGAATTCTATGGATTTTGTGGTTGGTCTTCCGAAGACCTTGGGAAAGTTTGATTCGATTTGGGTTATTGTGGATAGGTTGACTAAGTCTGAGCACTTCATTCCGGTTTAGATGGCTTACAATTTGGAGAAGTTGGCACGGATCTACTATAGAAAGATTGTACGATTACATAGAGTGCCCATTTCTATCATTTCAGACGAAGTCACTTAGTTTACTTCCTATTTCTGGAGGACTTTGCAGAAGGAGATAGGTACTAAGTTGGATCTTAGCACCGCGTTTTACCCGCAAACCAATGGTCAGTCCGAGAGGACTATTCCAGTGCTTGAGGACATGTTGAGAGCTTGTGCTATTGACTTTAGTGGTCATTGGGACCAGTTCTTACTATTGGCGAAGTTTAAATACAACAACAGTTATCACTTGAGTATTGACATGGCACCTTTTGAGGCTTTGTATAGTAGGAGATGTCATTCTCTGGTTGGGTGGTTCAATGCTTTTGAGGTTAAACCTTGTGGTACGAATTTGTTGAGAGAGTCCTTGAATAGGAAAAAGGAGTATGCGGACCGAAATGTTCGTGATTTAGATTTTACGGTTGGTGAGTAGGTTCTGTTAAATATTTCACCCATGAAGGGTGTGATGTGATTTGGGAAGAAGGGAAAATTGAGCTTGAGGTTTATTGGTCCTTTCGAGATTCTCCGTTGGGTTGGTGAGGTGGTTTACGAGTTAGCTTTGCCATCAGGTTTGTCGGGTGTTCATCAAGCATTCCATGTTGAAGAAGTACTATTCAGAAGGCTCTTATATCATTCGGTGGGACTTGGTACTTTTCGATCAGAATCTGTCCTTTGAGAAAGAGCCGATAGCGATCTTGGATAGGCAGGTGAGAAAGTTGAGGTCAAAGGAGATAGCTTAATGCTACACCTCAAAACTTTTCGCATCATTTGCGTTGTAAGTAAACTAACGTAAGTCGGAGAGGTCATGGAACCCTTATAAGTTTAAAGAGGACTTATAACAAGTTCTAAACAAAGGTCTAAAGGTTTCGGGATCAAGTGAATCGAAAAAATTAAGTTTGTCAAAAATTTGAAAAAACTTGGCAGAATTTTGGACAGGAGTTTTGGTCCAAATTGAGAGAAGCATATCTCCTAGAATATGAGGAGTTATGGAATCCAAAACCTATGTATAATCAAGTTCAACGAGTCTTCTTTCCAATGCAACTGAAATATCAATTTTGAAGTACGGAATGAAAGTACGGGATGTACTTTGAAGTACGGCCTGCACTATGCCCGAAAATTTCAAAAAGTTTAAGTCAGTGGGCTTGGCCTAAAAATTGATTTCCACGACCTTAGGTCATTATTTTACACCAAACAAATACCCTACTAGACCCCCTAAGCTCTTCCAATCACTTCTAATCTTCTTAAACCTTTTCAAGAGAGGATCAAACACTAAACCCTTAACTAATTCCTAGAAAGTGATTGTTCGTGGCTCTACTTGGAGTTGTGAAGAGCTTGGTCTTGAAACAAGTTGTGTGAGTTAAAATTCTTCAAATACAAGGTATGTTCTTCTTCTTATCTCTTATGTTGAGTTGATTTGAAGGTTTATCAAGTTTTAAAAAGTGAAAATAGTTATGGAGGAAAGTCATAAAGTGTTGTGTTGTAGTTGTTGAGTTCATGGACTATTTGGGCATGTTGTGGTTGTATTGTTAAGCAAATTTCCATGCATATGGATAGTATTTATGTTGTTGGTCTGTTGGTGAGATTATACTCCTTGATTGGGAAGAAAGAAAGTGTATATTGTTATTGTATATTGGTATACTTTGGGTTGTTTGGTGTATATTCTTTATATGGGCAGTGAAAGAAGTATTTAAGGACTTTTATAAGCTTGTTGTTGTTATTTTGGGTTGTTGTATATGTTGAGCTGATTGGAGAGTAACGGGAAATGCTTCTCATTTTACTTTAGAATCAAGTTGTCGTTGATATATGTGATATACTAGCGCCATCTAAGTTTATATATGTATTCCTTGTTATATGATTGGCATGCTCGTTGTAAGTAGCTTGATTGTTGGAATTCTTGGATGACTTGAGGTATGTTAAGGCTATCCCTTTCTTTCTTTTTGGCATGATCCTTGTGAACCGAACGCACACGTAACATTAATCCATAATGACTTTACTCCTAGAGTTAGGAATGATCCATTTGATTCATGCTCCGTATTGCTATCTTCAAAAAGTCTTGCTTAGGTCTAGTTTGACCTTTTGAGTCACTTGTACTCCTATCATGTTTATGCATTACATTGTATTTATATATATATACATGCACATACAGACCTATGACCCCTCAGGCGCTATATGCGCGTATATTATGTATTATATATATGTGTGTTTGTGTGTGTGTGTGTGTCTGCGTATGGGGTATGGGAAAGTGACGGTGTTATACACGCACTACCACTTGATCAGCTGGTCATATGATGATACAATGATGATGTCGCGATACGATACGATGGGATGCCCACAGTAGCTTGACATGCGTTATATACGCATATATATGTATGACCTCATGCATGCTTGCACAGTATTTATGCATATCATTAGCCCTCAGAGGCAGATCAGGTGTATAGTATTTATGTATATCATTAGCCTTCACAGGCATTTTAGATGCACATGTTTATTCTCTCTCATGTTTCATGTTACTCTCATGTATCTATTATATTGTTTTTCATGTCTTACATACTCAGTACATTGTCCGTACTGACGTCCTTTTGTTTGTGGACGTTGTGTTCATGTCCGCAGGTAGACAGGGAGACAGTTCAGACTCTTATGCCGCCTTCTCAGCGGTTGTACAGGAGCACTCCACTTGTTTTGGAGTTGCAGTCCAGTTGGTATGGTTCCTTTGTGTATAGATAGGTATGGAGGCGTCCTGCCCCGTCCTTATTATGTTATGTACTCCAGTAAAGGCTCGTAGACAGATATGCACAGTTAAATGTTCCATGACCTTCTCGGTCCGCATTCTGTTATATTACTCTTTTGATAGCCTTGTCAGCTAGTATACTTGGGCTCATCTTGATGACGTATATGTATATATTTTGGGCTGGTGTTCCTTATAGCTGATGATATTTATGAGTTATCTATATGGACCATTCATATATGACTATGAAATGTATGTTTTGAGGTGCTCGGTAGGTTAGCTCTGAGGTGCTCGGTAGGTTAGCTCCGATTGCCCGTCATGACCCTCCGTTTAGGTCGTGACAAAAGTGGTATCAGAGCAGTTTGGCCTAGATTTTGTCTGCGAGTCGTGTCTAGTAGATACTTATTTATGGGTGTGAAGCGCGCCACACTTATAACAGGAGGCTGCAGGGCATTTAAGATGGTTACCTTTCTTTGTATCCTAGATCGTGCTATAGAGCTGAGTCATACGGTATAAATCTTCAACCCTGACCTCCGTTATTTTACAGTTGATGAAGACTCCTTCAGAAAGGATTACGGGTGATTCGAGGATTGTAATGATGACAAAGGGAGGATTAAGTTAAACTTTAGAGGAGGACCCAAGTAAGGATGTACCCTCCATTGACACGGACCTATCCGAGATCATGTCCTCTATGGAAACAGACCAGTCGGAGGTTTAGGATGAATCAGTGCTACAGATATCATCGACTTTGATAGGAGTAGAGGAGCAAGAAAAGCCCCGATGTTACCAGTTTCACCTTTGACAAAAGCTGGGCAAGGAAAGGAAAGGTAGATGCTGGGAGTTGATCCCCAAGCTTCGGATTATAGTAGATCAGCGTAGAGTGCAGTGCTTTCCAAGAAACCGAGGAGTTTGCAGCCTGAGGACCCTATTAACCAAGACTTGATGGTATCTTTGGAGCAAGGTTCAAATGAAAGTGGTGGCCAGACCGGACAGGTTAGTATAGTTGGTACACTTGTAGGAGTTTCGAGTGGCGGTGAACAACTAATAGAGAGACAATAGGAAGAAGAATTTTTCCAGCCCATGTTAGAGCGATTCGTGCCAGATCAGGGCTCCAGAATAGGGCCATGGGAAGTCCCACATCCATCGTAATTTCAGGACCAGAGCAATCAGTTATGGAAGGTATATTTGTCTCTTTGATAAGGTGATAAAATTAAGCAAGTATAATTTTGAAATGACTTATGTTATGCAATGACAGTAAGTTGTAAAACTCCATTGATTATATTAGGGAAAAGGGTAATATTAAAGAGGAATCTGTAAGATATGAATAACTTGTAAGTAAGAGGAGATAGTATAGTATGGGGGGATGAGTGATGATGTCAGGTACAATTAGTGTTGTATTAATGTTTAAACATCCTTGAGGGAGGTATCGATATATTATATGTAATTATGTTAAGATAACTTTTGGAGCATTACTGAGGGGACTTGAAAAGAAGAGAAGTTTGATGGAATTTTCAGTTGGACAATAGAAAACGACTGTGTTTATACTGTGAGGGGTTAACAACCTTAGAAGTATTTTATGAATGAGATATCAGTATGATTATATGGGAGTTGCATTTTTTCCTTGAGGTAAGTGGAAAAGGATAGGTATATGTTTAAATATGACACTTGAGTGTAAATATGTGAATGATTTACTAGTAGAAAGAGGTAAAGCAGGAATTATGAAAATGGAAAAGAGTATCAGTTATAAGGATGATGATGCTTAAGGTCTAAAAGGGTAGGATACAGAATGCAAGATTTTCCAAGGATAATTATTGTTCTGAATATTAAAGAAAAGATATGATTGGTTAGAAGAGGTAAAAGAATGATGTACGTCACTAAATGAGCTAGATATTGATGAGGGAGTTCTTATCGCATAGAGTATATTGGCAAGGATGTTATACAGAGGTATGAGTATAAGGATATATGAAACATGAGTTGTTTTGCAAGAATGTATAAGACAAAGGTAGGACTAAGGTATAGAACATTTCCCTTCAGAAGTTTTACTATTGATCTAGTAATACAAGGCTAAATAACCAATGAACTAAGCGAGAGATATTCTGGAAGAATTAACTGTATGATGGGAAAAGAATGAGTTTGAGGTTGCAAATTTGATATAAGATATGTCATTTATTGATGGGACGAACTTGTAGTCTAAAGGAGACCTATCAATAGAATGAGCATTTATGTAACGAAGAAAAGGGGGAATATTAACAATCAGGGAAGATGTTTTAGAAATGAATCTTGTGCTAGATACCATTACAATGATGAAATGGGAGAGCGAGTAATAGGAGAAAGATGATTTCTAGAAGGACGATAATGAAAATTTTGAAGATCTCCTTGATGGAAGATTAGGCCCATCCAAGGCCAGTACGTCTATGAGAATATGTGACCCGCTTTTGAGGGAGCTCCTTGCAACTTGCCTGCATGAGCTACTTGCAAACTGCCTACTTGATTGCAAGTTTGTCCAATTGCAAGCTTATCTAGAAAATCGTGTCTTTGAATCGACATTGATAATACGGTGTATTTATAACACTCCCCTTGGATATTCATTAATATATAATGTGTCTCGTTAAAACATTACAAGGAAAAACTCATTGGGAAAAATCCTAAAAGGAAAATGAGTACACATATTTAGGAATACGCATTACTAGCTGCCTCATTAAAAACCTTGCCAGGAAAACCCAAATAGGACAAACCTTGGTCAAGGAAAAAAGAGTACAATGCGTATTTTCTTCCCCTGATTAAAGCATCACATAATTCTTGAAGATGATGTACACCGATCTTGTTTACCAAATTATCATATCTTGAGATTGGTAGAGCCTTGATCAGATCTGTCAAATGGTAATTGACGAACTGGTTGATCATCTGCATCTTCATTCCTTGATAGAGTTGCATCATCATATCACATTGTTGCGATTATGCCAAGCATACTCTTGACTTGGTTTATAAACTACTGTTATCTTTCTAAGATTTGACTGTCAGTAAAATAACATGGTATGACAGTAATATTTTATGGTCATAGATAACATATATGAATCGAACTCATATGTCGATCATATGAATGCCCTGTATATCGAAAAAAACATGACATTACTTGTTAGGATAAATATACTCATATCACAACTTTCATTTGCAATAAGCAATTGATCATATTTTAATATTTCTATGTGAGATTAAACTATGTTATGCCTATAAAACTATGTTATGCCTACAGCTATACCAAGATATATTAAAGCATCAATTTCACAAAGATATGGTACTTCAGGACCTATTCAATTTTCTCATTTCAACTTCTTTCAGCAAATAATCTTCTGCTCTTGGAATCTCTTCATAATCTCTAATAATATTCAAGTTATCAACTTGCACAACAATATGAAATATTATGATTGTTACAAAGAGACAAGGATAAACAGAGTCATTTTTGTACCCTTCGTTAATGAACATTCATTAAGCCGATTCTAGTAAATCAACCTTGATTCATTTAAGGATTATAGACATGTTTCTCAAGAATTCTGATGTCTGGACTGCAGGTCCAATAAAATTTACGCTTATCAAGATGCACCATTTCACTTGGTAATTATTTATAGATCAGCAGACTTTAAGAGACGTAGCATTCATATCCTCATAAGCGCTTACACAATATTGCGAGCTATATTGTATTAATGATACCGTCGGCGAGATATCATTTTGTATTGGTTCGCAATTTGACATAACTTACTGACATCTCATCACTTCATTATTCTCAGGTACTGAACCTCTCATAAGATTTCATCAAGTGTTATATCATAGGCTCTTCAACAGCACATTGCCTCATCATTATGATCATTTAAATCATTTTCTCCTCACCCTTTTCGAGGGTTATTGCATTTGGAACTAAGTTCTCTTATCATGCTTCATGCATGCCATAGACTTTTCCTTCTGGGACATTCAATATGAGCATTTGCAATAGAAATATGAGATTAATTTTGGGTCAACAAATGCTTCCGGCATTTGACTTGAATTATCTTTTGAATGAGGATCATGCAGATGATGATTCACAACATATTTCATACATGCTTATATCTCTACCCTTATGTTAAAAAATTAACATATATCCCCACCTTATTTGGAGAATCTATCTGTTTGCATCGTGGTAGGTCCATTAATCATATAACGCACAACAAAAGCTATTAGATGAAAATATTTGGTTTCTGACCCTAAACCAATTGTGAGGGGAGAATTTTTCATAATTTATTAGTCTAAAGCAGAAGTGACACTGTATGCAATATATCATATCTCATACCAGCACATGAAGCTTGATTATCATAAGAAATGGTTTAGCTAAATTGTGGAGGCATTCAACGCCAAACTAACTTAGATATAAACCAGCATTATCAAGATAAATTGTCTTTATTACATAATCTGAAGATTGTGCTTCCAACCAAATTATTTTGAGCAAGCAACTCCGTAAATGTCAAACTGCGGGTTGATAATAAACGCACATGTAACCATCTCATAGATGCATTTATTTAAGACATCATATCGCAGGTGAACGTGCCCACATTCACCTTTTATATTTTCTTGAATTAGAGATTTAGTCCCAACATTAGCTGGTGTAATCAACTTATTTTGAGAAAAAGAAAAACAACATAAATCTTGAACAATCTTCTAGGTGTTCAATATCTTTTGAATACTCAATTAGCACATCATATTAAAATCAGAACGGCGAAAATGGCCATGTTAACTGAAAAAATATATGTACTCGTAAACTTAAAGTTTACTACGATAGTGCTATTTATTTTAGTAAACTTCTGATTTACCATTGCCTGAGATTTTATATCAATAAAATTCTAGTTTATTGTGGCATTCGATCCCATCATACCGGGATAACATTTTACATACGTATTTCCTACCTGTAGTAACTTAAAGATATTCAATCATCTAATCATTTGTAGTCTCATTATGATAATCATAAACTTCAGGTTTACTATAATTTGTGTTTTGATCTTAACAATTTATGATCTAGGATGAATGGTGCTATCATATATAATCTTTTCGAGTGACTTCAATTTCAAATATCTATTACTTCAAGAGTAGATTTCAACAGTTCTACTACTTTGGGAGTAGAATTCAAGGTTTTACTACTTCAGGAGTAAAGCATAGAATACAACAACAACATACCCAGTGAAATCTTACAATGTGGGATCTAGGGAGGGTGTACGCACACCTTACCTCTACCTTAGAACGTAGAGAGGCTATTTACAAAATAGCCTCGGATCAAGAGAAAGCTGGACAAAAAAGGTTAGATACGGACAAGTGGATCAAAGCAGTATTAAAATAAAAACAGCGAGAGCGAAAAAACAATGATCAAGAAGACTGGAAAAAAAAGGCAGTGGCTACCACAAATAAATAAGGTAAAAAGCATGATATAGCATTATGGAAAAGGCAGTAACTACAGTCGATATACAAATTAATACACTAATCGAGGTACAAGAAATAACAGAGTGTAACATAAGTCAAAGGGCAAGAAACTACACAAGTAATACTACGAGTACTACTATGGACCTACTAAGTAGGGCAACACACGACTACCTACTATCATTCTACCCTAATCCGTGTCCTCTATAGCCTACTATCTAAGGTAATGTCCTCAGTAAGTTGTACCTTTGCCATGTCTTGTCTAATCAACTCTCCCCAATACTTCTTCGGCCTACTTCTACCTCTCCTAAAACTGTCCATAGCCAACCTCTGACACCTCCGCACTGGGGCATCCGTGCATTTCCTCTACCATCTCAGTCTCATTTCCTCCGAGTAAACATAGAATATTCAAACTATTTCTTACCAAATATTCTACCTCTTTTGGAGGTGAATCGCAATATATTCACAACCAAATGCACGTCTGTATTGATAAGCTTTATTAAATATTATCACATTCACTTTAGGGAATAGATCAATATTTATAGCATTTACCAAGAGTTCTCATTCTTCAGGAATGGAACATAATAATCTGAACGTGCGTTAAGCATATCAAATCGTGATAGCTTAGAGCTCCTTTTAAGATATTGCTACTTCAGGAAAAATTCAAACATACATATGATGTAGTGAAATTTTCTCTAACACATCCTCAATTGTAGCCACAACAATGCATAGAAAATATTGTTACTTCTGGTGACCATATATTTAGCCATTAAGGTGTGACGACCCAATTCGTGAGATATGATGGCACCTACATTATCCCACCGGTAGGTGAACCATTCCAAAAAAGTCTTAAATTATTTGAAAACTAAGGAGAGAACAATACTTCAAATAGAACATAATCCAACAGTACCATATATAATAAAAGAAGTGCGGAAAAAGTAACTTAGTCTTATAAGACCTTAAAACCTGTCCTAGTAGTACAAGAGCACTGGAAATGTATGATACAAGTCCCATGGGATGAAATAAAGTTGTATGTGGAATCAACTGGAAATAAATAAGGAAGAGATATCAGGTGCCATGAGTAAGCTATGTAGTTCACCCTGAATGTCTCAAACATAGTACCTCAAGATAAACCATGAGGTCCTAAGCTAGAACAAGGAGCATATCTACACACCAAAAAAAGTGCAGAAGTGTTGTATGAGTACAACACCAACACCCTATAGGTATCATAGGCCGACAATGATATAATCACGTATAAAATATATAAAAACTAAAGCAAGCACCGAGTGTACTGATAAAGATGAAACATTGTAACTATGACCACTTAGGTATGTTTCCATGTAATTTAATAAGAAATCATATAAGTCAGTTAAGCACGTATCACATAGAGGAGTAAAGAAGTAAATGGATGATGATTAAGAAAGTAAAATGCATTGGCCAAAGGTACACACATGCTGTAGGCCATGGCATATAGTCATGGCCCGTGGGGGACTCGCGAGGTTCAGATACATGTCACTGTACAGCCCGAGGTCCATTATCTATGGACGGTGGCCACTCACTATACCGCCCGACTGTACGCCGAACTATGAGACACTCACTTTTGGGCAAACAAACTTTTCAGGAATTTGGTCAATTCTGTGAGGTCGAGAGGGTTGTTTATGACTTGGTGGGGGTGTTTTGTTCGGTTCCTGAGGCTTCCAGAGGCAATTGAGTACTTTGTGAGAAACTTGACTTTAGTCATTTAGGGGTTGACCGAGTCAAGGTGACCTTCATTAAGAATTCTAAGGTCACGAATGAGTTGGTAACATGCTTTTACTTGTGTTTACATCTTTGGTTTTTATCCGGGAGGTCTCGAATGGATGTCGAGATTGAGTTGAAACTTGTTGAAACCATATTTTTTTGATTTTTTGGTGTTTCAGGTCTGCGGAGGTGTCACCGCCCTCTGCTAGTCCGCCCATGCCGGACTTGGCCCGCAGGAGTGGAAGTTGAGTCATTAAATGATGTCCGCCCTAGCGAACGAGTATCCGCTAAGGCGGGATCGCGAAAGCGAGTTTTCCTTCCCTCCAGTGAAGATTGCTAAATCAGAAACCTTATTTCATTTTCCAACTGAAAATCATTTACCACATTCGCTAAAAACCTAATCCAAAAGAGTGTTGTCGGTGATTTCTGAAGAAGTGTTGGTGAAATCATCTTAGGGTAAGTGCTTATACCTTATTCTAGTAATTATTCATGCTTAGTTAGTATCCATGGTGGTTAATTAACTAAGGGGGAAGATGGGTTTATGAAAACCTAGGCTATTGATTTAAAACCCTTTTGATCTAATTGAGTATTGATTGTTTTAATTACTATTTTCTACAATCTAGTCATGGGGTAATTAAGTTCTAGGCTTAAATCTTCCTTTGCTTCAAGAAATCAAATCATGAAAAGGGTTTCTTTCTAAATTGGGGATGCTGGTGTAATTGATGAAATTTGAAGGACCAATTGTGGTTAGAATTGCATGAAGTTAAGGAATATGACTATCTAGATTTTGAGTAATGTAATTTCACCCTTAATTTTTTATTTTTCCCTTGAGGTTCATTAGGGGTATTTTGGGAATTTGGGGTAAATTTCGCACCCTATTCTTTTTCGAATAATTGAATATTCTATGGTTGTTTACTTACAAAGAATTTGGTAATTGTTAGAATTCGATTGTTCTGAGGCTCTTAAAAAAGGGAAGGCCCAGATGGAATAGTTCATGGCACCAGTTCGACAATTGAGGTAGGTTACGACTTACTTTAGTTAGACTTTGATTAGTGAATCGTATGTAGGTGTAGAATTGACGGGGGAATGCATGTTAGGTCTTCAGACATGATTTTGGAATGGATTTACATTTAGGTTGGTATGATTTCTGATTATGTAGGCTTGTGACTGTTATTTTATGCATTGTTGATATGTGGTGTATTTGTTTATGTGACTGGAGTGGTAGGATGTGATAGATTCATTACGGTGATTGAAACTCGATGATTGATTCCATTTCCATGATTTTTGTGACTTATGCAAGTCTCGATGTGACATATGGTGCTTGTGACCTCTATAGCATGTTCATTGTTATTGATTGCATTTGATTTAGCATTCTTTTATTCATACATTATGGAAGTGGTATGGAAGTGATTTCATAAAAGAAATGTGAAACCAGTTTGAGGAATTATGGGATCGTGCTGCGCACCGCAACAGATATATATATATATATATATATATATATTTATGGGATCGGGTTGCACGCCGCAACAGTACATCGACGCCATGGGTCCCCTGCGGATCATGACTGTCTAGACATCAAGATTCCGTCCGGAGCATGTGTGTATAGAGTGGGTATTGGCCATTGTATTGCATGACGTCCATCTTATTGCATTGCATCTATTATCATCGATTCTCTATTATTGTGATTGTTTCGGACTTGCCTTGAGAGCCATCGATTTTCTATTGTTGTGGTTTTGTGGATTTGCTTTGAGAACTATCGAGACATGACAGACTTGTGTTTAGTAGCTTCACCTTAGGCTATGATTTGGTTGTGTGATATTTTGTAACTTGGAGTTGTTATTATGTGCCTATCTGTTTAACTTGTTAATTTTGTGCCTTATACACGTAAACTAATCTTAGTCGGCCTATGATACTTACCGATACATGTGTGTACTGATGCTACTGTTGTTGAACTTTTTCTGAGTGCAGAGTTTGAGGCAGGACCTTCATCGAGACCCTGTTTCTAGCCTTGAGGCTATCTCACCGAGATTCCAAGGGTGAACTGCCAGCCTGCAGCCCTACATTCTTATCTCTTATTGTCTACTATTTTATCTACTAGACAGTGTTTTTGTATGTTTCAGACTAACGTATTATTCCTAAACTTGATTTAGGATTAGTTTGTTCTTGTACTAGTGACTTCACGTCCTTGGGATTGATTTGACTTATTATTTCGCACATTTCGCATTTATCATATGATTAAGACATAGTAATGTTGTTTGTATAATTTATTTTGATACTTAAATAGATTAAGTAATCTGAATTAGGGGGTGGTACGCCCACCAGGGGGTTAGTGTGGGTGCCATCACGATTGTGTTAGTTGGGTCATGACATACATATGCCATAATTCGTAGCACCAAAATGTTAGATTTCATAGATGATTTGGTAATGGTTACTAGGTTGTTAAAGCTAATATAGATTTCATAATTACTTGGTTGATTCATCATGCTATAAAGTTGATATTGCCAATATAAAAAAAAAAAAAAAAAAAAAAAAAAAAAAAAAAACATAACCAATTGTAGATGTGTACTTTAACAATCAATTGATGCATGGAGATAAGATGATCCTTTTTGGATAAGTTAGAGTTAAAAGGACTAACAAAACAAAAAAAAAAAAAGGAGAAGAGAGGGATTACTCGGTGATACAAAATTATTTCATCCACCAAAACCTGCCGAAGGAACTTAAGAATTAATATTCCTTTGAATGATAAAAGATGTACTTTGGTGACGAATATAAAACCTTGGGACAATGCACAAACAACAATTTTAAAAATGAGATGCTCTTGACGAATAAGTACCCCAACTCAAAGCTATTTTCATGTGAGAATTCCAACTTTTGAAGATATTGCACCTTCTGTGAATGGAAGAAATTACTAATTCATACAGCTTCTTCTATCACCTTGACCCTAAGGGAACTGCCGAGCTACTAAAGATTTTATAGGGTCTCCTCCAATAGCTGTCCACCTGGTATGGCGATACTGGAAACTCCTTTTGGGCATCTTCTTTTATTTCCATAATAACAACCCTATATTTGAATCGCTTTATATTTCCATAATAACAACTCTGTAGATGAATCACTTTATATCAGTGTTTTAAAAGGCAAGGGCGTAAGGCGGGGCGTTTTACGTCTTCCTCAGTGAGGCGTAAGCCCTGAGGCACGGGCCGTAAGCCCCATGGGGTTTTAATTTTTAGTATTTTATAAAATGATATAATTATAATAAATACTTTTAAATAGGTGAAATAGCGTAAAAATTGAAGAAAACTCTCTCTCTCTCTCTCTATATATATATATATATATATATGCTCCACCCCCACAAAAAAAACTAATTAGAACAATCTATTATACGCTACTTATAAGTACAAGTGACTGTTGATTACTTTTTTGAGATAGAAGACAAGATAAATAACTGGAAAAGAATATATATTAGGCATTCTAGCAATAAAAAAGGTCTTGACTTTTAAATTTAATGTTTCAGTTCCTTTTTAAAACATTTGAGTAATTACATATTGGCTTTTGAGAATTTGGGCATTATATTAAGGACTTATTTAACAAATTTCGTTCTAGTTTGAAGAAGTTTTCTGGGTTTACGCCCCAACACGCCCCAACAAAAAAAAAAACTCGCCCCGAATTGCTGGGCATTCGCCTTTGGAGACTTTCGCCTCGACCCATCGCCCTGGGGCATTTTTGGTACACTCCGCCCCAGGGCTCGCCCCGCAAATGCCTTTTAAAACACTGCTTTTATATTTCATGGTTTCAGAATTACCTCCGGACAAAAAAGAGTGATTTCTTTCTAAGAGTTTGATTTTACATGCTCTCTAAGTTTTTAGATTTTTTATTTAAATGTGGCCTTTTCATAAATCTATAGCTATTGTTCCCATCTCTTTGAGAGGAAGAAAAAGGGATTAAAAAATTTCCCAAAACATTCAATTCAACATATCACTACTTAGACTTTTCTCTTTCAGTTCCTTAAAGATCAATATTTCTTTGTCTACGTAACTGTGGTTTTATGCATAAATTTACTTTAACAAATATAAAGTTAATATTCTTCTTTTTGATGACAACAATCACAATTTCTTCGATCAATTTTTCTTTTTAATTTAAATACTAACTCCTTCCAATTTCTTCATTTACTTTCAATTATTTTCACATATTTAATAATTTCACTTTGATATTACGTTCTCGAATATTATTTATTTTCTCCTGAAAATGATTTTCTGAAATACGTGTTCTATTTATTTGTTGTTGAACTTCAAAAGTGTAAAATTTCCTTTAATGGAGAAAAAACATAAAAATGATGAGAAATTAGATATAACCTAATTCTTTTAACCTTCTTGGATCTATATAATTTCTTTTTAACATTTTTTACAAGAATATGATTGGGTTTAGATAATTGTCTTTCAAAGTGACACTCCATTTCAATAATAAAATATATATTAAATAGATAAACCTAAAACATTAATATGAATCGACTCTGATTTCAACCAGATCAATTTTCGTTACTACATTCTCTCTTTTACATTAACTTTACTTGTTAATAATATACAATAAATCATTTCCAAATGTGTCAATCCATAACAAATACAATCCAATATAAGAAATAGCAAGATGTCACGCGTAAGGACGAAAAGAGATAAAATCATTCTTCGTTCTCATATTTAAAGTTGAACTTTAAGAAAGAAATTCTATTTTCCCCCTTTGTAAAAACCAAAACAAAAATAAAAAGTTAATTGTTGGGCCCGTTATACGGGCCTTACATTAGCTAGTTTTATGTAAATATGTTAAGAACCCTTGTGATTCAGTCCTTCCCCGGACCCTGCGCATAGCGGGAGCTTAATGTACCAGGCTGCCTTTTTTTATGTAAATATGCTAAGAACATAAATGTTTGGTTGTGTTAAATAAATAAAAGTATACATCTGAGCCAAAAAAAAAAAAAAGTTAGCATGTTTTTCGTCTGCACCCTACCAATCTTGGAGATCCGCCTTTGTCTATTTCATCTACAAACTTATGCATTTAAATGGGGATCATTTACAGGTCCAAAAGTTTGCCTAACATAGGTCCAGTTTTGGTAGCTTGTGAACATGTTATGCAAGGATTAAGTGCGTATACAAAAAGACTTATAGGATATAGGATAACATATTACTGTCAGTTAAGTATTATCTTGTCTTTGATAATTGATAGTTGTAAATCTTTACATCTTCCATAAATTTTGTTCATTTATGATTAGTACTTATGTGAAAGAGACCCCACGAGTAAACCGTAAAGCTAGGTAAGGTGATGGACCCATATTCACTCAAATTTACATTCAACACGTCTAAGGAACATTAAGCAAAGACTTTATACTATATCCCGTGTTGAAACACGAGCAGTAATTAACAATTTGAGCAATGTTCATCTTCATGGATAATTCCCTAACATTATCTTTCAATATTAATGTAAAAAGAACGATTGAAAGAAGTTATAATTTTTTTTTTTACTGGTGTTTTAGCATTGATACTGTTTCTTGATATCTTTTGTTGCTTTTGTTTAAGAACTTGATAATTCATTAAGCATGTTTAGCCTTATTAACATAACTGCCTTCCATTGCTAACTATACACGAATTGAGTAATGAGTTATTTCCATGCTTGTGTTTTCAACAATTAACAAATAGAGTATGATATCACTTAGATAAGATAGAATATATTTATATTAGGACACACAAGGGTGGCCGAGTTGGTTGAGCAGGTGATCCCTAAACAGGGGTTTCAGGTTCAAAATCATACTTTTTCGGTCGAGTTCGTCGCACGGGGCTTGCCTAGTGCAATTTTTCTCTCCTGTTTGATTTGCTGGCTATTACACTGAAGCGGCGTTTACCTTGTGCACACTCGAAGAGTAGCGAATGCGTGTTCCCTTGTCAATTGAGCTAAAAAAGATAGAATTTAGGATTTTATTTTCGTCAATTTCAGGAAAAATAGTTATATAGAAGAAGACTAACTCTGTACATGTTAGGGTCGTTTGGTAGCTGGACAAGTGACATGTAATTTCTGCATTAACTTATATCATGTTCTGTAGCTAGTAAAAAGACACCTTATTCATGTATTAATTTTTGCATATTTATACCGCGTTTGGTAGCTAGTTAGGAAGTAAGTTATTCATGTATAAAATTAGTACGACGTTGGGTTTGCAATTTAGTAAACTGCATAATTAATACATGAATAAGTTATGAGGGAATCTATGTATTATTTTATGTGTGGTCGAAGATGGAATAACTAATTCATGAATAAAAAGTTGAAATGACAATATTACCCTTATCATTGCCACTTAAATACTTTCTTTCTAAACCATATTTTTATATAATTTTTATATAATATTTTTTAAAATAAATAATATTTTAATTTTAATTGTAAACAATTATTTTAATTTTAAGAAGTATATAATATTTATTAATTTTTAATATAACAAACCGACATCCAAAGAAATAATTTATTCATAACTAAACCCCGCATAACTAATACCTGCATTACTAATACATGCATAATTATTACCTGCATTACTAATACCCACATAATCCTAACCAGCTACCAAACGACCCCGTAGTGTATTCCTACAACTTAAGACTGAAACACTTTAAGTTGGTTAATGAGTTAACACTAATATAATACACATTATAAGCTTGGCTATTCTAATCACATTAGATGCATATTCCAAAAAGTATAAGCAATTGATAATTTATGGCTGAAATATAAAGCCCCCTTTCGGAGGGCAAAAGTTAGGAAAAGGTACACAGGGCTGCCGCACCCCAGATTTCAACGTCATAATTTTTGCCTTTACAATTTTTAACAAACTATTATTGCTTTAAAATTTACCCTTGCCCTTCATTGTTGCAAGAATTTCCTTTGCCTCGATATATATAAACGTTGTCTCTCCTCTTTTTAGAAGAATCCGGAACTTAAATGACCTAAAAAAAAAAATCAAGTGAAGCAAAATATCCCAACAAAAAAGAGAGTTACCAAAGTATTCTTAGCGCAATAAATTACTGCGTTATTATGCTTCTTTTTTTTTTTTTTTGTTAATTACTCTCTTTTGTTTAAATTTTCACACTTTTTTCCGTACTTTGGCCATAGATTAATCATGCTTCAAGCCTCCGGAACTTCAATATTTTATATAGAATTTGATTTATTTTTTTTTGCGCGATTAATAATGTAGGTTCAATACATCAAGGATACGCAAAACTTCGGATAGTCAAATTAGTGATTGAAAAGTGCTCGAAGTAAGTTTTTGTTTGAAAACTTGTTATCGTTAGCTTTAAGTTTTTTATTTTTAGGATTTAGATTTAAGCGTGTTACTTTTTAGTTAATGCTTAACCTTATTCGAATATGTTGTAAAAAAAATTTATAATTAATTTATGATGTCACACGAGTTAGTTATAAATGATAATAAAGAGTAAAATAAAATTTATCATTTCTTTATAAGCAAAAAATATTATAAGCAAAAAATATAGTATTTACGTCATCCATAAGATATAGGATAACATACTACTGTCAGTTAAGTATTATCTTGTCTTTGATAATTGATAGTTGTAAATCTTTACGTCATTCATAAATTTTGTCCATTTATGATAAGTACTTATGTGAAAGAGACCCCGCGAGTAAACCGTGAAGCTAGGTATGTTGATGGACCCATATTCACTCAAATTTACATTCAACACGTCTAAGGAACATTAAGCAAAGACTATATTATATCAATTTGAGCAATGTTCATGTTTATGGTTCCCTAACATTATCTTTCAGTGCTAATGTAAAAAGAACTAACGGCAAGTAGTTATAAGTTTTTTACTGGTGTTTTAGCATTGATACTGTTTCTTGATATTTTTGTTTGTTTTCGATTAAGAACTTGATGATTCATTAAGCATCTTTAGCCTGATTAACATAACTTTCATTACTAAACATAGACGAATTGAGTAATGTGTTATTTCCATGCTTGTGTTTACAACGATTAACAAGTAGAGTATGATATCACTTGGATAAGATAGGCCATAGGGACGCAAGGGTGAACGAATTGGTTGGGCAGGTAATCTCCCAAACGGGGGTCTCAGGTTTGAAACGTCCTCCTGCATGCTTTCTCGATCGAGTTTGTCACATGGGCTTGCCCAATGGTTTTCCCCTCCTGTGTGATTTGCTGGCTATTATACTAAAGCAGGATATACCTTGTGCTCACTCGAAGAGTAGCCTTTGTCAACGGGAAAAAAAGAAGAAGATAGAATTTAGGATTTCCATTTTGTCAATTTCTGGAGTAGTAGTTATATAGAAGAAGACGAACTCTGTACATGTAGTGTATTCCTACAACTTAAGACTGAAACACATTAAGTTGGTTAATAAATTAATACTAATACACATTATAAGCTTGGTTATTCTAATCACATTAGATGCATATTCCAAAAAGTATAAGCAATTGATAATTTATGGCTGAAATATAAAGCCCCCTTTCGAAGGGTGTGGAAAAACAAGAAGAAGAATGCAAAATAGAGAAATTTTCCGGATGATTTCATTGATTTTCTGTACACCTATTTATACAATGCAATGTAAATATAGCAACCAATAATATTTGTACACTTGCTAAATTCCAATTGGTTTTGTTCTAACTAATTACAACTATCAAAATGATGGAAGATTCCATTCCTTTATGTGTTGTACAAGTATGTATGGAAATGATCTGAGGGTTGAGAATTGTCCAACATATCATGTTGGATGATCATTTCCATTGTTGGCACGTGCGGCTTCATGTGCTGATGAATTGGGCCCATTTCCATTTATTCTTGGTTAATTTCTTTATCTGCATTGTTGGGCCCAATTTTCTTTAGTCCAGAATTTGACCCATCGTTTTTATTTTGTTGAATCACAACAGATTCATTTCCTCTTCTTTCTTGCTCGATTAGACTTGGGGTTTTCCCTCCCATTTCTTTGTCAACTTCGCTTGAATCAATATGGCAATCCTTGCTAATTCCAACACCCCCCTTAAGTTGGAGGGGAGGGAAATGAAACCCAACTTGCCTAGCAAGGATTGATGAGAAACGCCTGATAATGGCTTGGTAAAGAGGTCGGCTAGTTGAGAAGCAGCCGACACAAACGTTAAGAAAATCAATCCGGCGAGATACTGTTGCCGACGAAGTGGTAATCCAATTTCACGTGCTTGGTACTCTCGTGGAAGACGGGATTGCGAGCAATTTCAATAGCCGTTTGGCTGTTGGAGTGGACCGGAATAGAAAGTCAAGGAGGTGAACCCAGATCTTGCAAAAGTCGATTCAACCAGGTAATCTCAGCAACTACCCTTCTCATAGACCGATACTCAGCTTCAGCTGAGGAAAGTGAGCCTGAAACTTGTTCCTTGGACTTCTATGAAAGTGGTGAACCCCCAAATGTAATGTAGCAACCACTAATAGATCTGCGTGAATTGATGCATGCACCCCAATCCGCATCGCAGAATGCTAGAATAGAAAAAGAAGGACTAACAGACAAGAGTAAACCTTCACGTGGATCAGCTCGCAAATACCTGATCACTCTCAAAGCAACCGTGAAATGAGGGATGCGACGCTGCTGCATATATTGACTTAAATGTTGAACTGCATAACATAGATCAAGTCAAGTGTGTGTCAAATAATTTAATTTCCCAATTATCCTTCTGTATGTAGTACGATCTGCTATTAATTCACCATTCTCATCTGACAATTTAAGACTAGGATCAAGAGGAAATGACACTAATGGTAGATGAGATATATCAAACTCAGATAATAACTCAATAGTGAATTTCCTCTGTGTTAGAATAAGACCATGAGTCTCCCTTACCATTTCAATACCAAGGAAATAATGTATATGACCAACATCCTTAACCTTAAACTCTGTATCAAGAACCAACTTCAACTCTTCCATTTCTGAAGCATCATTTCCTATTAAAATTATATCATATACATAAACTACCACAATAGTAATTAGATCACCTGATTTTTTATGAAGACTGAATAATCATTTAAGGAAGCAACAAAACCTTTAAACACTAAAGCAGCTGCAAGCCTGACATACCATTGCCTTAAGGCTTGCCTCAACCCATATAGAGACTTCTTTAACTTACAAACATATTTGGGACCAAGTGAATCCATGCCTGCTGGAAAATTCATGTAGACTTCTTCATTGAGGTCTCCATGTTAAAAGGCATTATTCACATCTAGTTGAAAAAGCACCCATTTTTTCTTGACTGCAATTGCTAGAATAGCTCTGATTGTTGTCATCTTTACTACTAGGGAGTAAGTTTCAGTGAAGTCAATCCGTTCTCTCTGAATATATCTCCCCTGACAACTAGCCTAGCTTTCAACCTTTCAGTGCTTCCATCTGATTTGTGCATTACTTTGTAAACCCACTTACAAGGTAAAGCTCTATATCCTTTAGGTAATTCCATTACTTCCCAAGTCTGGTTTAGTTCCAAGGCTTCAATCTCATTGGACATTACTTGTTGCCACCCTAAATGGAATGATGCTTGAACAAAACTTTTAGGCTCTACTATATTAGAAATGGAATTAAAAACTTGTTGATTAGCTGAAGACAAAGTTGCAAAAGGAAAAATAGTGGGTGACACAAGAGAGGAAAAACAAGAAGTGAGGTCTGTGAGATACACATTGTTACACAGATAATCAGATAAGTAGGCAGGTTCCGTGTGAGGTCTAGTTGTTCTCCTAGGAGTTACAAGGGGTTGACTGCCTTGTTGATGTACTGGCTCATTTAGCGGATTTTGAATAGGATCTTAAGCTTGTTCTATAGCTTGTTCAGGTGTATGATGAATAGGAGATTGATCAGGACTATCTTGAATATGAGTAGTTGGTGAAGTAGGTGCATCATCATCTAAAACAGTAGGCAGATTTGTTGTTGGGAAGTCATGTAAGGAAGGAATAGGACAGGCAAAGAATTAGAACTTGAGGTGGATTTGAAAGAAAACTTGTTTTCATGAAATGACACATCCCTGGAGACAAAAAAAAAAAATTCTTGTTCTTAAATCCAAAACCTTGTATCCCTTCTGCCTATAAGGATACCCTATAAAAACACAAGGAACTGCCCTAAGTGAAAACTTTGATTTATTTTGATTTAAAGTAGAAACATAACACAAACATCCAATGGATCTGACATAATGATAATCAGGAGGTTTTTGGAAAATTATTTCATAAGGAGTTTTTCCTTTCAAAACTCTAGAAAGATATCTGTTAATTAGAAAAGTTACATCCAATAAGCATTCCCCTCAATAAATCATAGGTAAATTAGACTGAAAATGCAGAGCTCTAGATGTTTCCAACAAATGTTTGTGCTTTCTTTCCACAACCCCATTTTGTTGTGGGGTTGACACACAAGTTTGATTTAAAATGCCCCGAAAGGAAAGAAATTCAGATGCAACAGACCCTCTTCCTAACTCTAGAGCATTATTAGATCTTATAGTCTTGACTTTAATGTTGAATTGTGTCTCTATCATAGACAAGAATTGTTTGAGCATAGCAAAAGCATTCCCTATAGTGCTTAAAAGATAAATCCAAGTCCCTCTACTAAAATAATCTACTATAGTTAAGAAGTATTTGTATCCATTGTGGGTTGTTTTATTATAGGGACCCCAAGTGTCAATGTGAATAAGTTCAAAAACGGACTTAGTTTTTATAGAACTTGTACTGAAAGGGAGTTTGGTTTGTCTAGCAAGAGGACATACATCACAAGCACAATCAGGAATAGATTTAAAAGATAAGGAACTAATATTTCTCATTGATGAAAAAGGCATATGCCCAAGTCTTACATGCCATAACTGAACATTAGAATTCTCTTTGATTTGAGATAAAACAGGAACAAAATTACATCTAGGAAAACTGGAAACTGAAAAAGAAAATGCATTGGTCTTGAGTAGACTCTTAGGTTGTTGACTAGAGGAAAACAACTAATAGAGACCATTCCTACCTTAACCAAGTACCAGAGGCCTCTTTACTGAAGGGACCTGGAAAACACATTGAGTTGAAGAAAAAGTGATTAGGCAGTCTAGCTGAACCCACATCTTGTGTATGGATAAGAGATTAAGTCTGAAAGATGGAACATAAGGGACATTATGAATTATTAGATCAGGAAATAAACAAATACTCCCTGCATAAGTTGCCTTGATTTTAAAACCATTAGGAAGATTGACATTGACAGATTTAGTTAAAGCTTTAAGATTAGTGAAAAGGCTAGAATCAAATGACATATGCTGAGTTTCCCCAGAATCTAATATCCAAGGGTTAGAGTTGATTGAAATTAAACAGAAAACAGACTTATTCAAAACATTACCAGCCAGGGTAGCACTTGCATTAACTTCTGAGCTTGAGGAAACCTCTTGATTGACCTTGACCTGGTTCAACAATTGTACCAGCTGAGAAAATTGATCCTTGTTTAGCTGATTCAAAACAGCACTAGATGGATAGTTGGAAAATCCACCTTCTTCATTAGGTTATGCAAAGTTGCTCCTGACATTTTTCTTATAACCTCTTGTCGTAGTGAACTTAAAATCAGCATGAAATTCAATAACCCTGTAGCATCTGTCAACTGTGTGTCCCACTTTCTTACAGTAGGAGCAAATATGAGTGTTCTTCTTTCCTTTGTGCTCAGCATTCTGAAACTTATGACCATTGTTTTGTCCTCCTGGATTACCTCCATTACTTGCCATAAAAGATAAAGAGTTGTTAGGGAAATGAGACTGCACAGACACTTCTCTTTGTTTCTCATCATGTATAAGCAGTGCATATGCTTAACTAACTGAGGGTAACAGACTCATCATGATAATATTGCTTTTTACTGATGCATATGCATCATTCAGTCCCATGAGGAACTAAATTAGCCTCTCATCTTGAACAGACTTGACTACCTTGTCCTTTCCTCCACACTTGCATTCACATGAACACATACTTTTAGCATATAAAGTGTCCAGTTCATCCCACACACTACAAAAAAAAGGATAATTTACCGAGGTTGAAAGTTGCAATTCGTGGAGGTTTTAGCCTCCGCTAATTGCTAAAAGAGGCTAAAACTTCCGCGGATTGCAACTTTCTACCTCCACAAATTATCTATTTTTTTTAGTGGCAGTCACTTTATCTTAGCCCACAGTCACTTTATCTTAATGTAGTAGTTAGCAATATCATTTGAACCTTGAGTTAAATCATTCATTTCCTTCTGCAGATGATAAAGTTTGGCACCATTAGGCTGTCCAATTCTTGCTTCAAGATCATTCCAAAGATCTTCTACAGATTTAGAGTAAATGACACTATCAGAGATATCCCCGGAAAGTGAGTTCAGCAACCAAGAGGTTACCATCAATGAATCCAACTTTGTTCTTGACTGAAAGAGCAATGAGAACAGTTCTTCTCCAACCTCCATATCCTTTCCCTTCAAACATGGAGTTCACCAAAGACATGTCTGGTGAGTTTGAAGGGTGAAGGTAGTATGGACTACTGCTGTCCATTTGTGTGGAGACAACAGTAGAAGCTGAAGCTATTACATTAGACTCAACCATGATGAAAGAGGAAAATTAAGCAATGAAGATGATAAAGACTAAACAGTGAAAAGAAAACCAGATCTGAAAACTTCAAATCTGCTCTGATACCATGTGAAAAAAACAAGAAGAAGAAATATAGAAATTTTTCGGATGATTTTCATTGATTTTCGTACACCTATTTATACAATGCAATGTAAATATAGTAACCAATAATATTTGTACACTTGCTAAATTCCTATTGGTTTTGTTCAACTATAAAAATGAAGGAAGATTGCATTCCTTTATGTGTTGTACAAGTATGTATGGAAATAATCTGAGGTTTGAAAATTTTCCAACACATCATGTTGGATGATCATTTCCATTGTTGGCACGCGAGGCTTCATGTGCCGATGAATTAGGCCCATTTCCATTTATTTTTGGTCAATTTCTTTATCTGCATTGTTGGGCCCAATTTTCTTTAGTCCAGAACTTGGCCCGTCGTTTTTATTTTATTGAATCACAACATATTCATTTCCTATTCTTTCTTGCTCGATTAGACCTAGGGTTTTACCTCCCATTTCTTTGTCAACTTCGTTTGAATCAATATGGCAATCCTTGCTAATTCCAACAAAGGGCAAAAGTTAGGAACAGGTACACAGGGCTGCGGCACCCCTGATTTCAACTTCATAATTTTTGCCTTTACAATTTTTAACAAACTATTATTGCTTTGAAATTTACCCTTGCCCCTCATTGTTATTATTATTTGCAAGAATTTCCTTTGCCTCGATATATACAAACGTTGTCTCTCCTCTTTTTAGAACTCTAGGCCACTGTTTTATTTTTCAAGAAATAAACAATAGAATTATAATTAAGTACGAGAAAGATCTAGATATTAATCTCAACATATGCATACCACAGTAACATTTTTCCTGATCAGATCTGAGTTATGGTTCTTTTGTTTTTCTTGCTTCTCTTAAGCTTATTACTCCCTCCTGTTCATAATATGGTGTTATTAGTTTTAATATTTAGTCGAAAATAAATGAATTTTTACATAATCAAAAGTATTTATTTTTTCTAAATTTATTCGTATTTAATTAGATAAGTAAGTTTTTACGTAACCAAGAAATCATACTAAATAGATACTATAGTACTCCCTCTGGATAAAAAAGAGTGTTTACTTAGCCTTTTTTTCTTGAGTAAAAAAGAGTGTCCACTTATCAAATCATGAAAAAATTAATATTATTTTTTCAGATTTACTCATATTAAGTGTTATATGGTCGAATCTCAACACATATTTAATTAGGGGCAGTTTAGTCAAATTATCTTTTTTTTGTTTAGGAGTTAGTATTTTCTTAAGGGTATGAAAATGGCTAAGCGGACATTCTTTTTTATCCAAAGGGAGTATTTAATTAATGACAATTTATTGAAAAAAAACTCTCAATTTCTTGAGGTGAATGAATTTTTTAAGAGATACGCCTAAGCTAAAAACACAATGTAATATGGACCGAAATAAGAGCCCGTTTGGATTGGCTTATAAGTTGCGGCAATTGGCACGAATGCCCTTCAAATGCGCTGGTCTTTAATTTTTGCCCCTGTAATGCGTGGTCTTTAATATTTGCCCTTCTGAGCTAAAAGATAATAAGAAAAAGACGTTATTACCCGTACCCATAACATATAAAAACCTGAAAGTCTGTAACGAACCCCAAACATCTAATTAAACCTATCCATCATTCCAACAACAAACCTTTCAATCGTTCCACCGTTCCAACATTTCACCGGAGAAATCTCCATTGATTTTGCTGCTACAACGTCGGAAAAGGTAAATACATAATATATAGCGTTTCAATTGAACGTAATTCAACTCAATTTGATGCTTTATTAAGTTTAGATTTGTTAATATTTGAAAATAACAACAAATCATCTTCTATGAACTAAACAACTGATATTCAGTTGAGATTCAACATTGCGAATCATAATTTTACTCAACAACATAGAATTGATCAAATTTATTGCTTTGCTCTGATTTTGATTATTTTATACGTTCCATTTGATTAGTATACAATGCTCAATGACTTAGACTTGAAATTACAGTAACTTCAGTTGACAAAAAATAATCAGGCAAAGTTCTGAACAAGTATGCCGGAGGAGGCAGAAGTTCGCCTTGCAAAAGAACAAAGTATGCCGTTAGAGTCAAACTTTCATTTTCATAAGCAAAACATCAAGTATACAAGTGTTAAGAACTAGAAAAGTATGCCGGAGGAGGCAAAATTTTACTTTACAAAAGAACAAAGTATGCTGTTAGAGACAACTTTCATTTTCATAAGCAAAATAAAAAAGTACACAAGTGTTAAGAATTAGACAAGTCTGCTGGAGGAGACAGAAGTTCACTTTACAAAAGAACAAAGTATGCTGTTAGAGTCAAACTTTCATTTTCATAAGCAAAACATCAAGTATACAAGTGTTAAGAACTAGAAAAGTATGCCGGAGGAGGCAGAAGTTCACTTTACAAAAGCACAAAGTATGCTGTTAGAGACAACTTTCATTTTCATAAGCAAAATAAAAAAGTACACAAGTGTTAAGAATTAGACAAGTCTGCCGGAGAAGGCAGAAGTTCACTTTACAAAAGAACAAAGTATGCTGTTAGAGGCAAACTTTCATTTTAATAAGCAAAACATCAAGTATACAAGTGTTAAGAACTAGAAAAGTATGCCGGAGGAGGCAGAAGTTCACTTTACAAAAGAACAAAGTATGCTGTTAGAGACAACTTTCATTTTCATAAGCAAAATAAAAAAGTACACAAGTGTTAAGAATTAGACAAGTCTGCCGGAGAAGGCAGAAGTTCACTTTACAAAAGAACAAAGTATGCTGTTAGAGGCAAACTTTCATTTTAATAAGCAAAACATCAAGTATACAAGTGTTAAGAACTAGAAAAGTATGTCGGAAGGGGAAAAACTTCAGTTTACAAAATTACAAAGTATGCCGTGAGAGGCAAACTTTCATTTTTCATAACCAAAACAAAACATTATTAACAAAACAACACCAAAAACACATAAGATTGCATAAAAACCAAAACTATTAACAAGACAACACCAAAAAACCAAGATACACATAAATTAACTTAATTCATGAAGTTATGCCGGAACAGGCATAACTTTATGCTGGAACCGGCATAACTTCAGTTTCAAAAACCAAGAACTCTGCCGGACCCGGCATATGTTGCCTCAGACAAACACAGTCTTCATGAAAACACAAGTTACTAAACAAAAACAATACCAAAAATCTTAAACTAAAGTTTATAATCAGGAAAACATATAAACTTTCATAAAAACCAACATTATTAACAAAAAAAAAAAACACCAAAAATTCAAAACACATACAAACTAACTTAAATCACGAAATTATGCCGGAATAGGCATAAATTCAGTTTCAAAAAATAAAAATTCTGCCGGAACAGGCATATGCCACCTCGCACAAACACATTCTTCACAAAAACCAGATTATTAAACAAAAACAACAGCAACAACATAAAACAGCTGTTCACAGGCAAAACTTCAAAGATTCAACAAAGAGAAAACCAAAACGCATATCAAAATCAACTAAAACATATTATGACATTCATAATGACATTCAAAAAACCAAAATATATACATGGGGAACGAAACTAAAGTTCACAAAATCATGCAGACACTTTAACAAAACACTATAATTTTAAATAAAAAAGGATCAATTAAATATAAAAAACGACGAAGACAAAGATATCAATTCAACAAACAACAATTTACCATAAAAACAAATATTGAAACGAGCAAAAGATCCAAATTCGTACCTAAATTTTAGAACAGATAAGACAGACACAAAATAGAGGAGGAACGAAGAAGCAAAAAAAGAAAAGAAAAGAAAAGGGCAAATGACGAAATAGAAAGAGTTTTAATAGGGTAAGGGTAATTTCGTCAAAAAACTTTCATTAAACAGGCGGCAGGGGCAAAAATTAAAGAAGGCATAAATGAGGGGCAAAATATAAAGACCAGCCCAAAAGAAGGGCACTCCGCGCCAAAAAAAGATAAGTTGCTGAGTGTTTGGCTGGTCAGCTTATAAGTCTTTTTGTGCTTAAAATAAGCCCAAAAAATAATTGACCTGTTTGGCTTAACTTATCTAAAACAACTTATAAGCAAAAAAAAAAAAAAGTTGGCCTACCTCAACTTATTTTATTTTTTTCGCATCAGCTTATAAGTTCTTTTTTTAAGCCCATCCACATAGGCTCTAAGTAATTAACTTATTGAATGAATGTTTACTTAATTAGAGTAGTGATGTTTAGCATCTCGAGGGTTGTGTTAAGTACTCTCTTTAACTATAAAAACTGAAAAAGTGGAGCACATTTCTCCCCCGTGAAAGGCCTCGTTGGAAAGGATCCCAACAACAGTCAAAGATCCTCTTATTTTGCTTTTGGCCTCTTCTTATGGAGAGGAGTGGGATCTTATTTTTGGATCTACTTTCTAATTAATGTAAATTTTTTTTTATCCAAATCAAATAATTAAAGACTGTTTTCAGTTGCATGCAGCTGAGACAAGAATCCCGCGTAGCGTTTCTGAAGCAAATTTATCTTATTAACCATAAAGTGGTAGATTCAACAACTAACGAATTATCGGATTTGATAAAATTTAGTGCGTTAACCGTTGAGGGCGCATAATCAATAAATGTGTAAAAAAGCAAATATAGATATGATTAGATATATATTTCAAATACCCTCTCCCGCAAACTATTTAAAGAGGTTAACACAAAATTTTGAAGGAAATTAACTTCTTGAGCTATAAGTCTACTCTTTCCGGCTCAAATTATTTGTCGTTTTAAAAATTCAAGATCCAATTTTTTTTTTTTTTTTTTTTTGTATTTTACCCTTATTAGTATTTTGCCATTAATAAAGATGACACATAAATTGAGTAAGAATTTATGTAAAGAGATTATAATTTAGACATAAATATGAGTAAAGTTAGTCAAATACCTGTCCAAATTAATGGAGTATTTTTTAAGGGACGTGCAAAATAAAAAAATAAAAAAGAAGACAAATAATTTGTGACGGAGGAAGTATCTTAAATTATACTCCTTCTGTTCCAGTTTATGTGATATAGTTTGACTAGATATGGTGTTTAAGAAAAAAAAAAGACTTTTGAAACTTGTGATCTAAAACAAGTCATAAATATTTGTGTGGTTTTAAATCATTTAAGGTAAAACAGAAAGTTTTAAGTTAAATTAGTTTTAAATATAGAAATGTATCATTCTTTTCGGGACAAATTAAAAAGAAAAGTGTATCACATAAATTGAGACAAATCTAGTAATATTATAAGAGTATGGAAAAAATATTTCAACAAATTGTAATTGGTTTAATTGCATTCACATCTTTGTTAATCTACAGCCATTTTTT
The DNA here is from genome assembly GCF_019175385.1 of Lycium barbarum. NCBI lineage: Eukaryota > Viridiplantae > Streptophyta > Magnoliopsida > Solanales > Solanaceae > Lycium > Lycium barbarum. The sequence continues at coordinate 111,965,229 of NC_083338.1, forward strand.
TACGAATTCTAATTTGACCACTGACCTTTCCTTAATCAGAACCTTGTTGAATGCGTGAAGTAATTTAATTGCATTAAATATAAAGAAGGCTTGTACTACTATTGGGAGTTGAACGATAAAAAGTTTAAAAAATAGACAAGAGGAGGCATTAATTAGGGCTTGCAAACAGCAACGGCCATTGAGCCCCCAAAGGCGCGATAATTCCTTTCTCCTCCCATTTCCTTTCCTTCCAACTTTCCACTCTTTCATTTTCCTTTTCCCTCTTCAACCAACCAAAAATGTCAAACAAATCCCCCATTTTCTCCATTGTTGAACCTCAACACTTCAGTGACTATGGCTTCGACCCTCAAATCGATTATTTTCAGGTATGTCATCAATACAACTCCTATAAAATTATTTTGTCGTGAAATACCTATTATTTTTTTTATAATAGACTGGAATTTAGAATAAAGTGTTTTGAAAGATCGAGTCAAATCAACTGGTGCATTTTGCACCGTTACATTCAATAAAGATCCACTGTTGTCCTGTATTTCACTACAGTTTCACTCCCTCGGTCTAAGGTTATATGTCGCGGTTTTTAAAAATTATTTATCGTTTTAGAAATTCAATATGAAATTAATTATTTTCCTCTCATTTTACTTTTAGCCGTCATTGTTCTTAAAGAATACAAACCCTTCAATTATGGATTGATGTTATGATCATTCAAATACCAATAAAATGTAAAATAGTTTAAAATCCCTCCTACATTTCATTTCTCAAGGGACGTTCAAAAGAAAATTATGATAGGTAATTTGAGAGGAAGGAGTAAAATACATCATTAATGCGTTATTTATGAATAAGTTTTTTTTACCTCTGTTTTAAACAGATTTTGGAAGAAGCAAGAAAGCACAAAATCAGAGAAACAGCAAGATCATCCATAGACACATTACATTTCAAGCTACAAAAACCAATCTCAAAAGACGAATACTCTTCAAAAAAGATCAAGAAGAACAGTAGCCGTAAAAAATGGTGGAAAAATGCTCTTCTCTTCTTCAAAAGGAGTAGTACTAATAATGACAACAAAATCTCCGACACCGTTAATCTTCACCGGCAACCTACTTTACGGGGAACATCGATATCTGGGCCTGTATATATTACTGAGAGCAGAAGTGGCTCCAACACACCTTATCGTAAGACTAACCGGTCAACTTCCGGTCCACTTGCCGGATTTTTGACTCCTAACCGAAAAGGTGACGTGGACGTCCCGTATGTTAACCTCAGGGAGTTTAATATGGACCAGCAACAACATAACATGCCAATATATTTGGTCACGTGAATAGATATAAGTGCTACTGCTAATTATTGTTATTCTAATTTAGACCTTTTTTAGGGTTCTAAATTAGAAAGTTTATGACCCTTTTAGTCTTTAATTAAAAGGGCATCCTATAGAATAGTTTCTCTCTTTTTTTGGGAGGTTTTTAGAAGTGCAACTTTTAGTGATAATTAGCAGTATTGCTTAGATGATAAGTATCCTTCACTTCCAACTCGAAGGTTGTGAGTTTGAATCACCAATTTAAGTGCTGCTGCTAATTATCGTTATTCTAATTTAGAACTTCTTTAGGGTTCCAAATTAGAAAGTTGATAACCTCCTTCAGTCTTTAATTAAAAGGGCATCCTCTTGATCCTTTTTTTTTTCTTTTTCATTTTAAGTGCTATTATTGATGGCATGAAGCAACTTTTTTCTTGTGACTTGTCAGCAGACAGCAGACACTCTTTATTGGATTTTGCAGCCTATTGAAATGAACTGATTTATCTGCTAGAAAAAGCATGCTTTTGCTTTGACCATGTTAATGTTTTTACACCTTGTTAGTTTGACCGGAAAGTTGCCTATCACTTTTAACTAGAAATCATGTGAAAATTTCCTTCGTGTTAATGTTTTTATCTTGTTAATTTGAAGTGATAACTGAATATATACCCTTGGACAAATAAAATTTTACATTGCTATGCCCGGAAAGCTCTTTCATATTTCTTAAACTTTTTGGAGGTTTTAATTCAGCGGAATGACCTGGGAGATTCCTATACTTGTTCTGCTTTGTCATCTCGGTCTTGTACTCCGGGGGTTTCATCCAAACACTTCTACGGGGTCAAAACAAGCATTTTATCTCCTAGGCCATTCCGATGTTTTAATTAATAATGAAATAGGTGGTGGTACATAAACCTGTTAACCGGTTAAAACCGGTAACCGGACCGGTTAAACGGGAACCGGTAGAACCGGTTAACCATTTAAAAATTACCGGTCCGGTTTCAATATTTTTGAAACCGGACCGGTTAAACCGGTTTAACCGGTGAAATTAAAAAAAAAAGAAAAAAAAAGAGTATATATATATATAAAGTTATACATATATATAAGTATATATAGTATATATATTAAGTTATACATATATATGTATATGAAAAGCACTATTCTGTATTGCTGACTTGCTGTTAGCCTGTTAGTCAGTAAATATTTAAACTTTAATTATAAACTTGTATAACATATGTAAATATACTCACAATATACTAATAAATACTATAATATATATATATATATAATATAAAAAAAAAAATTAACCACTTTGAACCGGACCGGTTCCGATTTGGGATTTCAAACCGGTAAATCGGAACCGGTTAAGCGGTTCCGATTTTTAACCGGAAACCGGCCGGTTCTCTAACCGGTTACCGGTCCGGTTCGGGTTGCAACCGCTTGCCACCTTTACTGGTACAAGTGATGGACCAAGGGTACATAAATTCATGCCCAATTGTTGGGGCCATTATCTAAGTGCCGTTAAGAGGAAGCTATGATATTTGTCTTTTTGTCATGGCACAATATTTAATATTATTTGGAGACAGTTGGTTGTGTGGTACATAACAATATGGTCAAGACTGAAATTTCTTGGTGACCGTTTGCTTGTTGGGTCTCCCTAAGCTCCACTTTTGAATAATTGAGCGGTAATTGCTTACATCATTACCCATTTGTGTTTTTTTAGCAACAAGTTGTACCTCCTTCGCCTTAAAAGCATTCCATCAACAATATATAATTTCAATTGCGATTTACAAATTCAACCCCAACAACATCATTCATACTGAAATCTCTCAAAGTGGGATCTGAAAAATTATCTAAAAAGGCATGATTTGAGATTTTAAATCATTTTAAATATAAAACTTAACTCATAAATTTATATTTTATAAAAAAAGACTCATAAGTTGGTAAATATTTTTAACAATTAATCTCACTAGTCATTTACCAACTTCATTAACTTCCACCAACCTTTATTTATGTCAATCATGTGGGAGGATTATATTAAAGAGTAGTTATATTACTATTCATGTTAAATTTTCTTTTTTATTGAACTAAAATTTGATCAATTGATGTTGCATTTTAAAGAAGGACCTCTTAATTTTGTTATGAACTATGACTTGCTCATTTGGTAAGATTGTACAAGAATTGAAAATATTTTGATAGTTTTCATAACTTGTGGGTTTTTATGTCTATCAGAGAAAATACAACTTAAGATATTCAAATTACATGTCCAAACATGTTTTGAAATCATGGTTTCAAACCATGTCCAAACGGCTCCTTGGGGTATGAAATTAAACTTGTACTGTCTTTTCTTTCTCTTGTTCATTTTCCTCTTTCCGTTAGATCAAGTTTCTTCTTCTTTTTACACTTTAGGGCGAAACAGAAAGTAAAAGAAGTTCGTCATAAATTTTTCTTGGCAGAAAATTATTATAAACAAACTCCACAGAAGACTCGACATTTGATCGCTGAATATAAAATGAAATCCAAAGTGTTATTATAAAACTAAAGTAGATATATATAAAGGGAAGAAGCCGCGAAAACAACTTGACAATATGTAAGTGAAAGGAGAAGTCGTTTTCTGAAAATGGAAAGCCCATACTCGTTGTTAATCCACTACGCTCCAAAGAAGCTAGTACTAATTTTAGGTGAGACAGCCAATGTGGCTAAGTCTATAACTGCTGTTTTCAAATTCACAAATACTCTCTCTAAATGTATATTAGAATATTCGCAGTGACTCAATTATAATTTTCGCAAAATAGATTTAAAATATAAAGAAATAACCATATGAAAAACTAAGGAGATTCAATTTACTATATATACATAAAAAACTAAATTAATCTTGTACTCATATACAATATAATTTTCTGGCAAATGGGATTTGGGTGAATCCCATATTCCCTTCGTTCCGCCTCTAAAATTCCAATTTCCTATAAATAAAATATGATGAATCAATAATTGAATCAATATGGAAAAACATGCATGACAAAAATACTGTGTGATTCGTAAGCAAGGATTAATCGCATCTGGATAAGTATATTTCTCTTTGAACTTTCCGTAGTGAACATATGTCGGATATACTCGGTCAATCGGTAGATTTGATATCTTTGAACCGTCGAGCTTTGATGTATACCTAGACAACCACATGTCACACAATTAACCCTTTAACCATCTTTGGTTCTCATTGGTTTTGTTCGTTTCAGCCATGAACACTGCCTGGTTCATAAGTGCGTAGAGAATTGGCCTCACAGAATTCTCCTTGAAGCGGCTTACACTTCACACTTACATAGGTGATTTCCAAATGTGTCATCCCGTAGATACACTATTTGATATACCCCGTATCAAACTTAGAAACCATTAAAAAGCCGTAATGCTTTATCTTGGTACTGAACATTGTCTCATCACGAGAATGGACCAAAAAGTTATTGTGACAATGTTGAACCGTCATCAATGACTTTGTTTGATCTCTTTGAACCTAGATCTTGGGATCTCCAGTCTTCTAGGTAGAGTTACTGCCACGATGACTTGTCCTCGGCCAAAGTCCCATTCCCCTCGATGATCTTTCAACCACCTCTCTAGTTAGGCCTTTAGTTAGTGGATCCGACACATTATCTCTTGACTTAACATAGTCAATTGTGATAATTCCACTAGAGAGTAGTTGTCTAACGGTATTATGTCTTCGTCGTATGTGACGAGACTTTCCGTTGTACATAACGCTCCCGGCTCTTCCTATTGTCGCTTGGCTATCACAATGTATGCATATAGGAGCCAACGGTTTGGGCCAAAATGGAATATCTTCTTAAGAAATTCCGGAGCCATTCAGCTTCTTCACCGGCTTTGTCTAAAGCTATGAACTCGGATTCCATTGTAGAGCGGGCGATACATGTCTGTTTGGATGACTTCCAAGACACTGCTCCTCCACCTATGGTAAAAACATATCCACTTGTGGATTTAGTTTCAGTTGAACCGGTGATCCAATTTGCATCACTGTATCCTTCAATAACTGCAGGATACCTATTATAATGCAAAGCAAAGTTTTGAGTATGTTTCAAATACTCCAAAACTCGTTTCATTGCCAGCCAATGATTTTGGTCGGGATTACTAGTGTAGCGACTTAGTTTACTTATAGCACACGTAATATCAGGTCGCGTACAGTTCATGATATACATCAAACTTCCCAACACTCTGGCATAATCCAATTGAGAGTGACTTTCACCTTTATTCTTTGCAAGAGCAAGGTTCATATCAATTGGCGTCTTTGCAACTTTAAAGTCCAAATATTTGAACTTTTCAAGTACCTTTTCAATATAATGAGATTGTGACAATGCTAGACCTTGAGGAGTCTTATGGATTTTAATTCCCAGAATTAAATCGGCAACTCATAAGTCTTTCATATCAAACTTGCTAGCAAGCATGCGCTTGGTAGCATTTATGTTAGCAATGTCGTTACTCATTATCAACATATCATCCACGTACAAAAAAGCAATGACGACGTGGTTCAGAGTGTTCTTAATGTAGACACATGTATCACACTCATTTATCTTGAATCCATTTGACAGCATCGTATGGTCAAATTTTGCATGCCACTGTTTGGGTGCTTGTTTTAGTCCGTAAAGAGACTTAACAAGTCGACACACCTTCTCCTCTTTCCCTGGAACTACAAACCCTTCAGGTTGTTCCATGTAAATTTATTCCTCTAACTCTCCATTTAGGAAGGCTGTTTTCACATCCATTTGATGGATTTCAAGACCGTACACGGCGGCTAACACTACTAACACCCGAATAGATGTAATCCTCGTTACCGGCGAGTATGTATCAAAGTAATCAAGATCTTCTCGTTGTGTAAAACCTTTAACAACTAGTCTTGCCTTATATTTATCAATACTACCATCAGCTCTCATTTTCCGCTTGAAAATCCATTTGGAACCTAAAGGTTTATTCCCTGGAGGAAGATCAACCAATTCCCAAGTATGGTTGTCCAATATGGATTCTATCTCACTATTGATTGCCTCTTTCCAAAATTGAGCTTCCGATGAAGACATAGCTTCATTGAAAGTTCGAGGCTCATTTTCCAACAAAAATGTTAGAAACTTTGGTCCAAAGGAAGTAGACGTCCTTTGACGTTTGCTGCGTCTTGGATTTTCCTTATTAGGAATATTTTCCTTTGTTTCTTCTCGAGGTCGTTTAGATTCTTTGCTAGACGACTCACATTCCTTTTTATACGAATATATGGTTTCAAAGAAGTCAGCATTATCTGATTCAATTATTGTATTCACCTGAATGTCGGGATTTTCAGATTTGTGAACCAGAAACCGATATGCCTTACTATTTGTGGCATATCCTATAAAAACACAATCAACGGTTTTAGGTCTTATTTTTACCCTTTTGGGTTTAGGAACTTGCACCTTGGCCAAACACCCTCATACTTTGAAGTATTCCAAATTGGGCTTCCTTCCTTTCCACTTTTCGTATGGAATTGATTTTGTTTTGCTATGGGGCACTCGATTGAGTATTCGGCTAGCTGTTAGAATAGCTTCCCCCCACAAGTTCTGGGGTAACCCAGAACTTATTAATAGGGCATTCATCATTTCTTTTAGTGTTCTATTCTTCGTTTCTGCAATTCCGTTTGATTGTGGCAAGTAAAGGGCAGTCGTTTGATGAATAATACCATATTCCAAACATATTTGTCTAAAAGGAGATTCATATTCACCGCCCTTATCACTCCTTATCATTTTAATCTTTTTGTTAAGTTGAGTCTCAACTTCAGTTTTGTACTGCCTGAATGCTTCAATTGCTTCATATTTACTATTAAGTAAATAAACATAGCAATACCGCGTACTATCGTCAATAAAAGTTATGAAATACTTATTTCCACCGCGAGATGGGATTGACTTCATGTCACAAATATCTGTATGGATTAAGTCTAAAGGACTTGAATTCCTTTCAATTGACTTATAAGGATGTTTAACATACTTAGATTCAACACAGATTTGACATTTTGATTGATTGCATTCAAACTTAGGCAATACTTCCAAACTAATCATTTTTCGCAAGGTTTTATAATTGACATGTCCTAAACGTGAATGCCATAAATCATTTGACTCAATCAAGTAAGACGAAGCAGAAACTTTATTATTATTAGCAACAACCATTACATTCAGTTTGAAAAGGCCCTCTGTAAGGTAACCTTTTCCTATGTACATCTCGTTCTTACTTATTACAACCTTTTCAGAAACATAAACACACTTAAAACCATTCTTCACTAGAAGTCCGGTAGATACTAGATTTTTCCTAATTTCAGGAACATGACAGACGTTGTTGAGAGTCACCACCTTGCCAGAGGTCATCTTCAACAGGATCTTTCCATAACCTTCAATCTTGGCCGTTGCAGAATTTCCCATGTAAATGGTCTCGTCGGGCCCGGCGGGAGCATATGAAGCAAAGGCTTCTCTAACAGCACAAATGTGGCGAGTGGCGCCAGAGTCAATCCACCACTCCTTCGGAATTCCCACTAGGTTGCACTCAGGCAACATAGCGCACAAGTCATCAACCTCATCGTTTGTTTCAACCATATTAGCCTGACCCTTCTTCTTTTCCTTCTTCGGAGCACGACAGTCTGCAGCTTTGTGTCCGATTTTTCCACAATTGTGGCAGTTTCCCTTGAATTTCTTCTTGTTGGGATAGTTCCTTGGTCCCGATGCCTTTTTCCTCTTTTTCAGATTAGTTGGGGCAGTTTCAACAATATGTGCTCCCCCTATGGTTGATCTCCCATTTGCCTTCTTCTCCGCTGCCTTGTTATCTTCCTCGATTCTCAACCGAACAATGAGATCTTCCAGTGTCATCTCCTTTCGCTTGTGTTTCAAGTAATTTTTGAAGTCCTTCCATGAAGGAGGCAACTTCTCTATCACTGCCGCAACTTGAAACGCCCCACTAATCACTAAACCTACACCAAACAATATGTAAGTAATAGTGTACTGAATACTTTCGACAAAGGTATAAAGCAGATTTAGACCTTCAGCGAGGAGATCGTGGATGATAACCTGCAACTCTTGAACTTGAGTGACAACAGACTTGCCATCTACCATTTTGTAGTCCAGAAACTTGGCAGCGATAAACTTCTTTAGTCCAGCATCTTCTGTTTTATATTTCTTTTCCAACGTATCCCATAGCTCTTTTGATGTTCCCACATTGCTATAGACGTTGTAAAGATCATCCTCCAGTCAGCTAAGAATATAATTCTTGCACAAAAAATCTGAGTGCTTCCATGCCTCAGTTATAACAAAACGTTCATTCTCAGGTGTTGATTCCGGCAGAACCGGAACGTCCTCCTTAATAAACTTTTGAAGGCTTAAAGTAGTTAAATAGAAGAACATCTTTTGTTACCATCGTTTGAAATCAATCCCGGTGAATTTTCCGGGCTTCTCTGCCGGAGCCGGTGCTGGTGCGGTACGACTGGAGGACGCAGCATTGCTCGTAGAACCAACCACGAGGGTTGGTGTGGCATTAGCAGTAGCAGCAGTATTCAAATTTGGAATTTGGTCTCCCATTTCTGTCATACGAAACAACAGAAAAATTTAATAAACAGTGAGTCAGTTTAAATTCAAAAAATGTTCGAACTGAATCTGTTTTGATAGCAATAAATATAATACACAACGGTGAAGATTTTATTTCTTCAAACCGAATCAAGTTTACACAAGACAGATTTAAAACCTTCAAACAGAATGTAGGAAACTGTATGTTGTATACTTGATGAAGTTTTTATATCTTCAAATCAAGTATCCAAATGAGTAGAAAGTTCTGAAAACTTTAATCTCAACCGGAGTAGAAAATCTGAAGATTTTAGTCTCAAGCAACATACAAGTTCGTTACATGCAAACAACAAAGACACAAGTTTCTTTTATTTTGTGGACAGCACTGTTTTATGTTAACAAAAACATTTTTTTTTCTTTCAAATAACGTTCTGTAGTCGTTAAACAACAACAAATGAACACAGAAATAGTTGTTAAATTCCTTAAGCTTGTTATCCTCCCGTGTTCAGAACTGTCGTAAACCAAAATCAGAAACTGGAAATAAAACCAGTAAGTAGAAAATGAAAAAAAAAACTGTGTGAATAAAATTAACAAATATCCGAGACCACAGAATTCACTGTGTGTCCTTAAGGAATTTAACCCCCTCACTGTACCCGAGGTTACGGATTATTTCCTCCCAGGATATAACGGATATACCTGTCGTAGGAGTGGCGGTACCTCAAACGCCTACGACTTCGGCGAACTCAAATCTGGCAACGAAACACAGTAAGACTCGATAGTTTTATTTGTGGAGAAAGAATGCAGAATATGTAATGCAAGGAAAAATTGTTCAGTAGTCGAAAATTGAGGCATTGCCTCAGTTTATATAGCCTCGAACATGCCTGTTCAGAATAGGCTTGGTGGCTGTTCGGAAAGGTCATACCTTTTCTGAAAAAATAAGAACGTTGGGGAAATTATTTTTTTCCTTTAAATTTTATTCCGCGAAAATTTAATTATTTATTAATTAATATTTTATGGCGGAAATAACAAAATAATTTCAGAAAATGAAGATTGAATTTAAATAAATTTGGTCCAAAAAGATTATCAATCAAATCATTTAACCAAATCCAAAGCCGAGCGACAATCCCTTTCTTGACCCTTTAAGAGTTAGAGGAAGTGCTTTCTAATATAAGCACATAACTTTCCCTTTCTACCACCAATGTGGTACAAGGCTCCTTTTCAAAGGAACTTTGCTTTGAACTTCATTTTCCTTCAATTATCTTTTTTCCTCTATTTCTCATTCACACCAACTTAGCTAGCTTCAATCATTAACTAGCTTTAACACTTCATGGTTTTGCAGTACAAGTCTCATCCACCCTCCTTAATGTTCTTTGTCAATGTACTCTGAATTTCTTTTAAAGGTAATTAGTATAGTTATTATATAAAATAACATAATCCATCAAATCGCAAAGTTAACACTTAAATTAACGATCTATGCTAATTAGTTACTCCTATTATATTTTACAATCATGATTACTTTTAATCACATGATCAATTCAAAATCTAAGCCTGAGGCTTATTACTTTTAATCACATGGATTCAATGTAACTTGAAAATCTATACCCTAAAATGAACCGTAAAGGAAAGTGTTAGCTTCTAGAATTCGGGTACGTAGTTCGGTTTTTAGCAAAGTAGCGTTATAAAATGAAAATAATAAAGATATTAAGGAGACCAAGAATTTAACGTGGTCAGTCTAGGTGACCTACGTCCACAAGTAAAGACGAGCAAATTTACTATACTGAAAAGTGGAAAGTACACAAAGAGAGTACAAAATTAGAGTAGTAATCTACTGTAAGAGTAAATTTCGCTTAACCCCCTTAACGTTTAAGGATTGGGAAACAATACCCCTACCAATTATGATAACCCCTTTTAATGCCATTTAGAATGAAAAAAAGTGTTTGATCTTATTTTTTTTTTCCTGTGAGCTGGTAGAAGTAGACTTTTCCGATAACAAATTAGTGGGAAATATCCATGGCCAGATTTCCTCTTTGAAATATCTTTATATCTTCATTCGATCTGAGTGGAACAACAGGTGAGAAGCTATTAGTCGTGCCATCAGGAACCTATTACTCTCAAACATCTATCTTCATCTGAACATCACGAGTTTCGATGGTGTAATACATGATGAGATAGGCCGACTGACAAACTCATATACCTTGTCACTCGAAGACAATTACCTAAATGGTATTATTCCTCTCTGTTGTTAGCAATTTATATTCGATAATAACTTGAACAAAATCTAAAAAATAAATATTACAGGAATTATTCAAGCACACTGAATTCACAATTTCCCCTTAAGAAAATTATTCCTCTCAATGTACCCGAGGTTATGAAATATATCCTCACAAGATAAAATAGATTAACTCACTAGCGTAGCTGTACCTCAAACACCGATGAACGACGAAGGCAACATGCAGTAGCAAATCACACATAATTATTTGAAGTGCACAAAGAAAGAAGAAAACAACCAAGATTTTCGTAAGTAAAAATCTGAGGACACGGACAAGTATTATAGACCACAAAGGGTAGTGTGAACAGGTGCTAGCTATTATGCCTTATCGAAAGAGTCACAACCTATTCATTTCCCATTCACACCTCTTGAAAACCCAACATCTGTTTCTATAATATCTCTACCATAGCCTATTTTGCTCACTGATAATTCCTTTTGTGGCAATCTTCTCTCCAATAAAATTAGAATTATTAGCTGAACATTAACTAGTAGGGCAAAAACAGGCCACTCTATTAATTTTACACCTTACAATCCACATGGGCTTTTAAAGGAGTCCATTTGAATTATCTAGTCCGGACCCAAAACTGTTGTCCGCAGTTGGTTGTAGTACACTAGGCCAATGTAAGAACCTTACAAAGACGGATTTGCACTGGTCTTTAGCTTTTGACCCTCAAATTGGTAGTCTTTAATTTTTATCCTTCGCTAAAAATTCCTTGGTTTAGGGTTCGAATTCCCTCTCAGTCAAAAATTAAAAAAAAAAAATCGCAAGATAGAGTTTGGATTCGCAAAGCAAAGTTTTGTATGCAAAACTCTACCTCAAGCAACTCTGCCTTAAGGCAGAATTTTGCCTTAAGACATAAGGCAAAATTTGCCTTCAAGCAATTTTTTTTTTAACTTAGTTGGAATTTTACAAACATCTGCCTTAAGGCTTAACTTTTGCCCGAATAGGCCAAATTTTGGGTAAAAGTTAGCCTTAAGGCAAAACTCTGTCTTAAGACCTAACTTTGCTACAATATCTGCCTTACTCAATTTTTTTTTTTTATTGAGCCGGGGTTCAAACCCCATGGTATTAGGCGAAGGCCAAAAATTAAAAATCACCCATTTGAGGGACAAAAATTAAAGACCAGTGCATTGGGGAAGCTGCACAAAAAAGTTACAAACAACTTTTATGTTCACAAAACAGTGCTTTTACCTACATCATTTTAACCGGTTTTTATAGATTATTTAAAATTTAATCAAACACGGGGACAAACTTCAAATTCAATAAGAAACGAAGAGCCTGTTTGGATGGGTTCATAGCTTTTGACTTAAAAGGGCAATTTGCAGGATTGACCTTCGCTGGGAGTGGTCTTTAATGTTTGACCCTCAAATTGGTGGTCTTTAACTTTTATCCTTCGCTAAAAATTCCTTGGTTTCAGGTTTGAACCCCGCTCAATAAAAAATAAAAAAATAAAATCGTAAGGTAGAATTTGGATTCGCAAGGCAGAATTTGCCAAAGTTTGCCTTGCGAATCCAAGCATCTACCTTGCGATTTTTATTTTTTTTAACTGAGCTGGGGTTCGAACCTACAACCTCGGGGTATTAAGCGAAGGGCAAAACTTAAAGACTACCAATTTGAAGGACAAAAATTAAAGACCACCCCAAATGAAGGACAATCCGCGCAAAAAAAAAAGTCATAAGTTAGGAATTCTAAATTTTAATTTTTGGCTTAGAAAATAATGCATAAAAGCACTTTTTTTTTTCATCCAAACACTATAAAAATGATTAAAAGCTATTTTGACTTACAAGCATCTAAAATAAGCCAACGGGCTCGAAGTCTGTTACTTCAGCCCGGCAATTAAAATTCAATCCCGAGATATGAAGAATTATAAAGCGGCTAAACTTTAAATACATTGCCTGTCCTCGAAGCCCCTTCTATTAAGGGGCAAATAAAAGCCGTTATATATATAAACCTAGTGATCAAACACCAAAATAAACTTTAGTTCTAGGCACATTTCTAATAAATGATGAGAAGCACATGCGACATGTCAAATTCCAACAAATAATGTAATTTTTTTTTTCGTTCAGTAGTCAATAGGCATAATTGGATGTACAATATGACGAGTATGTCAAATTGCCTACTTGAATATTCTTGAATGTGAAACTATAACTAATGAAGATTACTTTTAAATAGTTGTTTAATATTACTCATAGAAGTGAGGTTATCATCATGGTTACCGCTCAATATGAGCTAAGAGTTATACTCTAGAAACCATGTGCAATTACGAACGTGGGTAAGTTTAGTTTTCTTAACAAAATTCATTCAAAACAAAGTTTCACAATTCATGTCAGTAGGATGTAACTCTAATTGTTATTCAAAATGGGAATTCTTGCTTTTAACATTAATTAAAATGTGCATCTTTAATCTTGCGCATTAGAATTGAATTGTTACCGTATATTTAAGAATAATTTAGTTATGGAAATAATCTAAATATGATATACTTTCAATGTAAAGAGACCAAACTGAATTACATGCTTTTATTTATTGAAGGCTAAATATGTTTAATGAAAGGATTAAAATCATAATTTTATTAATAATTGAGGAATCAAAAGTTTAGTTATTGTATCAATACCTGATAAATATTTCTACATTTAAATTATTCAGTTTCCTTTTGAGAGAAGAAAGGAATCGACGTTGAGGAATTTTACAAGTGCTAATGGCTGATTGACAAAGGTAAAAGTATGACCAACCAAAAATGAAATTCAAACTGGATAAACATGGCCACATATTGAAGATCTTTATTGGCTGTAAAGTATTCCATGAGTCGAATATGTTAAACGTCTTCGTTAAACAACGTGCATGGAAGCATCTTTGGATGTAACTTTATTAATTACTATATTAAGTTTGAGCTTTATCATAAAATACTCTGCCTAACTCGGAAAATAATATTACTGTATTTATGTGAGTTAACAAAAGAGCATCATAATATAATCAAACCAAGAAGTAATATGAGAACTAGCTCATAGTTAGTACTTTTTTCAATAAAAAACAAAAAAGAGCAAGACTAATCGGATTAGGTTGTTTTTTTATTTATGATTCAATATGTATCATCAAAGGACATCTCCTTTTCCCCATTGGCTACTTCCCCTTTCCCTATTCAGTGCCCACTGGCCAACTTTCCCGCAAAAAGATAGGGAAATAAAATGATAGGAGGGAAAATATATATGTACCAAACCAATATAGTATGAATTTTAATTTTATGTATGTAAAAAATATTTGTACGATTAAATTATTTATTAGGTTTCCCTATTTGGTGTTCAAACATGCGGTTGACTAAACGCTGATAGGTGGCACCGACATTTTTTAAACCGAAGGGCATTACATTATAACAATATGTGCCAGACCTAGTTATAAAGGAGGTTTTTTCTCGATCCTCCGGGTCCATTTGTGTTTGGTTGTACCCGGAGTAGGCATCGAGAGGCATTACATTATAACAATCGTCTCGCATGACATGTTGAATCCGTTGAGGACCCGTATTGCCGGCACGATCTGATCTAGGAGCCCCAGCTGTTCGATGACTCTCAATCGGATGATATTAGCCGAGCTACCTGGATCAATTAGCACACGTTTAATTCTAAACTTATTGACAAGGAGAGATATTACCAGTGCGTCATTATGTGGCTGGGCGATGCCTTCCATGTCCTCGTCATTGAATGTGATGGGACCATCGGGGTCATCGATCCAGATACGCTTTTCCCTCATTATGGAAATTTTTGTGCATGCGTTTTACAACCGTCCCAATGGGAATGTCAGTTCCTCCCATAATCATGTGTATCACCTGCTGAGGCTCTTCCGGCCTATCCTACTTGTTGGAGTCCAGGTTTTTGAAATGGATTTTTGCTCGTTCACTTAGGAATTCTCGAAGATGTCCCAAATTGAACAGACGAGCGACCTCCTCTCTCAGCTGCCGACAATCCTCGGTTCGATGGCCGTGAGTATGATGATACTTACAATAAGACTTTTATCCCGCTTCTCTGGATCAGATTGGATAGGCCTTGGATGTCTTATTTCTTTGTTTCGAATAACGGACGCCGCTATGGTTGCTACATCGACCCAAAAGTTGTACTCGGATATCCGTGGAGTTTCTCTGTTTCCTGTGGCTTTATCGATAGCATTTTTATTTATCAAATCCACTCTCTTCGACCCTGATCTTCGACTGATACCTGTTGTGTACATCAGCCCAGGTGATCGTCGGGTATTCTATCAGGTTTTGCTTTAGCTCCATAGATGTGATCGAGCTCCTTGAATTGAGCCTCTGGGTGAAAGCCTGAACGGCCCAATCGTCAGTAACTGGAGGTAAGTCCATGCACTCCATTTGAAATCGAGCCACAAACTCGCGGAGGGTCTCATCATCTCGTTTCTTGACGTTAAACAAGTCCAATTTTCGTGTTTCGACCTTGATGGCCCCGGCATGGGCCTTAATGAAAGCATCAGCGAGCATAGCAAATGAATCAATCTAGTGCTCGGGCAAGTTATGATACCAAATCATATCCCCATTTGACAGAGTCTCCCCAAATTTCTTAAGTAGCACTGATTCCCTTTCGTCATCGGCGAGATCATTGCCGTTAATAGCGCACGTATATACAGTCACATGTTCATTTGGGTCCGTTTTCCCATTGTACTTTGGGATATCGGGCATGCGAAATCTCTTGGGGATTTTCATCGATGCCACACTCGGCGGAAATGGCATTTGAGCAAATTTTTTTGAATCCGGTCCCTTCAACACTGGTGGAGCCCCCGGAATCTGATCGACCCTCGAGTTGTAGTTCTCCACCTTCTTGTCGTTCGCCTCTATCTTCATTTCGCCGGACTCGACCCGTTTAGTCAATTCTTCGAGCATTCTTATCAATTCGCCGCTTTGCTCGGGGTGGTTCTCGTTACCCCGTGGGACGCGTCTTTCCTCCGTATCCTGGGTCTGTTCTGATGGGGTAATATCGGGTGCCTGACCCCGATTTTGCAATTGTGCTATGATCTCTTGCTGGGCCTGCAACTGAGCCATAGCCATGTCTAACTGGTTTTGGAGCTGTTGCAGCATGACTCCATTATTCTTGCCTGCCGGTACGTTGCCCACTGATGATCCGACTTGAACAGGATTAACGGGGGGCGCGTTGCTGTTTGGTACGTCCCCGTCGTCAGGCTCGTGATGGCTTGGTTCCACTTGGAAGTTGACAGACTGGGAATCCGACATTCTGGTATACCTGAAATCAAACCTTAAAGAACAAGTGAAAAATATCGAGTGTAACCAGAATGTTGTATTGAACCGCCACTACTATCTAAGGCTCCACGGTGGGCGCCAAACTGTTTAACCTTAAAACGGAGAACAATTAAATTTATGCGTGACGCCAAAGATATGTGGCTAAATTCAATTACAAACTAAATTGCAAGATAAGCCAATAAGCAAACAAAGAAGCAGATCTAACCAACTGTTAAGTATGTCTGACCTCGGGTATAGAAACCGAGGTCAATACCCTATGCTGAACACGTACCTTATGGCAGCTAACCGCCCTTCCTGTAACGACTCGTCCCCGACCAAATTCCATGCCTCCTTCTCGATGACCCGGTCGGGTCGTGACCCAGCACAACCATGACATCGGAAAACCGAGCATGTACGGATCCTCGATTTTACCCGTATACAATTACCGTAGATTAAATAAGTTGTAACTTATAGATTTTGGGATGAACTTCTATTGTCAGAAACTCTGTAAGTTACTGTTTGAGATCCATGGGGCCAGCGAGAAGTGAGATCGGCTTCAACGAATTAAGATTTATTTATGTAATAAGTAGAATCAAATTTGTAAATTATGACTATTACTTATTTGTCCTATATATTCCAATATCTTTGTAATGTCCAATCAAGAGGAGAATTTTAGTTGGTTGGTTATCCATCTTTAATTGGGATTTGATTCTCCACCTTATCATCCTTTCATCATTTCCCTTTTTTGCCCTCCCCTATAATTTAAAAAATATATTTTTTTATATTAAAAAAACAGATCAAGTGAACAGAATAATAAAATGTGGGCCAAACTCCTCCTTGTTTGTTGTTAAAATGAAATGTTCGTAAACTCTAATTACTCCCTCCGTTCACTTTTACTCGTACAGTATTCTAAAAATAAATTTTTACTCTTACTTGTCACTTTTAGCATATCAAGAAAAGACAATTTATTTTTTTCTGTTTTACCCATAGTATTAATTACTCACTTCAAATTATTTTTCAAATCCAATAAAAACATGCATCAATTAATATGGGTACAATGGTAAATTATGTACTCCATTTATTATTTCTTAAACAGCGTGAAAAATCCAAAGCGGACAAGTAAAAGTGAACGGAGGAAATATATTATACATGTCTCGAGATTTTCTATACAACTGAATCGTTGCATGTGAAGAGAAACTAAAATATATCATCACCTCCGTCATTGAATCACTACGTACCTTTCAATGATATAAAATTTCTTCTGAATTAATATTGTTGCATCGGTTTTACTCGAATATTGCGACCCGTATTCAGCTATTCTTTTTTAGTTACCCCTTTTTCTTTGTTCTTTTTATCTGCTATATTTAAATTGTTTGGAGAAAAAAAGGTCTTCTAGAAATAGAACTGATTTCGTAGTTCCACATTTAGTATCGCTACACATCAAGAAGTCTTCAGGTTAAGTAAGAATTAAGAGGGGATTTTGTAAAAGTATATCAAATGTGAAATTCATATTAGGTAATTTGCTAGTACAATTGATAGATACATAAGAGAATATAATTTATTTGATTTTTCAAAGGGTTTATATGATTTTGAACAATTTCACCAGTTGCCTAAAAATTTTCAGTTAGATTAACATTTTTTTTTGGTGAACAGTTAGATAACATTGTTTCACATGATATAGTACTCAATTTTTGCTCAGTCCGTGCAGTACTATATATCACCTTTAGGTCAAATTTTCTGTCTCTGTGTGAACACTTACTCAAAAGAGTTACATTTATATGTCCCACATGATTGATTCCATCTTAATTAATAAACGCTGGACTTATAATAAAAGATGGTTTCAACTTTTTAAGTCATCATGATATAATTTAATATGGCTATGGAATTAATAAGTCTACCAAAGTGGCCTTGTCGCTGTCTCTACATGGAAACGCATAAAAAGCAAAGACTTGCATGGGCAATTAAAAAATAGAATTATACCAATTTTAATTTATATGGCATAAATTAATTGGACACGAAAATTTAGAAAAAAGTAAATCTCCATCTTAATTAACGTGTCAGATTGAGCACGATATTTAAAAAGAAAAAATATTTTTAAATAAGAAAGAATGACTTCCTTTTCTAAATGTACTAATTAGTAATTAAAAAATAGTGTCGAACAAAGTATAAATATAGAAGGAGTAAGACCTCATTTGTTTGCATTCAATGAAGATCTTAATAATCGTAAAAATTTAAATTTCCGTCATTAATTCTATTTATTTTTTAAATTTGAAATTTAATCATTCAAATTTAACCATTAAATGCGCTTTTTCTTACTTTATAATCATTTAATGGGTCTGCATAAATGTTAGTAATAATTAAGATTTGTAACAAACTCTTACTTAATATATTACAATGTTTATTTAGAATTTTTACAAAGATGGTAGTTTACCAATTCCATTCGATAAGTGCTACCCCATCTGACTCCAATCATAACAACTAACAACCATTACCGACAATTACTACTAATAGTCATCTGCATATCGCCTACTATCACCATCATTCATGTACCACCATTAGCTATCATTATTGTCCACCACAATTAACCGTCCTCATCACCAACTATCACAACAATCACTATCGTCAGTCACCATCACCATTAGCTAACTACCTATAACACCGTCATTGGCTAACACACTATCCTCACTCGCACCCACAACCACTATTTCTAGCCATCACCGGCGCCACCTGCCATATAAGTTCTTAAAAGTATTTTGTTGATATAATATAAGACTAATTGTAGTATTTTATTAAATTTTATATTTATCAATTTTAAAAAAAAAGTTTTATTCATTCATATGTTGAAAAAATAAAAAACCTTAATTATGTAGTATTCAAATTTTAATACATCATATTAATACTTAGATATTTATTCAGATTCAGAAATCTTAATGCACATCTTAATATGCATATGTTCATTCTAATTTAGACGTCTTAATATTAATAAAAATAAATAAGGCCTAAGAATATTTAGATTTGTGATCTTAAACATACCATAATATTTAAGTGACCATAAAAGCTTGTCATTTGGAGGAAATGGAAAGTTGTTAAATTTTTCACCAAAAGTAGACCTTATATATATTACAACAATCTCAAATCAAAGGATCCACATAAATCTCCTTCTTTTCTTCACACTAAAGAAACATCTTAAAAAAAAAAAAAAAAATCAAATGGAGGGTCATGTAGAGCACAAAACAGTGTCGGTGAATGGTTTAAACATGCATTATGCTGAAATAGGGCAAGGCCCTTTAGTCCTCTTCATTCATGGCTTCCCAGAATTCTGGTACTCATGGAGGCACCAAATGTCATTCATGGCTAAACACGGTTACCATGTGGTGGCACCGGATTTACGCGGCTACGGTGACACCACCGGAGCACCTAAAGATGATCCTAGCAACTTCACAACCCTTAATATTGTTGGTGACTTAGTAGAGCTGTTGAATAATATTTCACCACAAGAAGAGAACGTGTTTGTTGTGGGACATGATTGGGGTGCTCTTATTTCTTGGGCTATGTGTTTGTATAGACCTGATAAGGTTAAGGCTTTTGTGTGTTTGAGTGTGGCTTTCAATCCTAGAAACCCTATCAAGAAGCCACTTGAGACTTTGCGTGCCGTTTATGGAGATGATTACTATGTTGTTAGATTCCAGGTGCTCTTTCTCTATCCCATCTTTCAGATTTTTCCTAAGTTATTCCCAAATTTATGTAGTATTGTTTGAATTTCGAGAATCAAATTTTATAATTTTGATCGTAAATTCGGCCATTAAATCTTTTAATTTTTTAAAATAAAATTTACATATTTGAAAACCACTTATAAAAAAGTATACTATAAGTCAGAATAATTGATAATTTAAAATACTTTAAAGATATATGAAAAGATCAAGATTAAAAAAAAAAAAATTGTTCGACTCTTATAATTCGAGAGGTTTCACATAAATTGGGAAGTAGGTACTAACACTCAGCTTGATCGAAGGAGAAGCCAAAAAATTAAAGATATCAATAGATCAATTTGGCTTCAATTTTAAATTAGTTGATTTGACTGTATGAATTCGCTCTGTATCAATCCATCGAACAGATTTATCATAGTATGATTAATTAATTGTGACCATCAATGATCTACTGTAATGATCCTTTTAGAAAGTTTAGAATCTCTAGAAATTTGGATTTATTTATAGGGTTCCAAGAAATAGAACATAAAAATA
This sequence comes from Lycium barbarum, assembly GCF_019175385.1. Classification (NCBI taxonomy): domain Eukaryota; kingdom Viridiplantae; phylum Streptophyta; class Magnoliopsida; order Solanales; family Solanaceae; genus Lycium; species Lycium barbarum. Next base: position 111,985,817 of record NC_083338.1, read on the forward strand.
ACAAATTCTCCTAACAAAAAGGTAAAGTCATCATCCTGTATTTTTTTATTTATCTGGGTTTTCATATCAAGAATATAGTCATCAGCCTATATGATCCTTGATCTAGAAGAATTTTCCTTGGTAGTTTGCACTTTGCATATCTCCGATTCAATGTATTTTCAAAGATTTCCAATTGTGTTAAGAGTACTTATATTTTTAGTATCAAGCAAATTTAATTATATGATCCAACAAAAATGTTTTTAGATTGATAAGGAAAGATAATAACGCGATATTAGCGACAATCCTTTAATTAATTCTGCCGTGAAAACGATGCAGTTAAAGTTACTTGGCATAGGTTCCATTATTACCTATTTATGGAACATAACTAAACTTTTCAATAATTATATTTAGTAGCTAAAATATATCATATTTACTTCACATAGTTACCATGTTTTTACCACTCATCTGATAACTTCCCACTCCCCTAAATTTAAACAAAAAAAAACGTGTCTCTCTCCTACCTCCTAAATACACGCCATTATTCACCATATCCATTACTTTCCTCCAATTTCAAATCAGTTTTTCAATTATTCAACTTCCTTTTTTTTATCTCTAATTAACTATTCATTGATTTCTCTCACGTTTCAAATCTAATTCCCAAAATAAAGTAAGATTCTATACAGATTTTTATTTTTTACCGTGTATTTAACCTATATTTTGGGTGTTTTTTTTTTCGTTTGAATCAGGAATGCAAGTCTAAGTAATTAATTATCAGTGTTTGTTCTTGGTTGTTTTTTCTTAGATTCAATTGGAATGACTAAGAAAGCTGCTACTCCGATGAGAAATACAGGTATAGAACCCGAATGTGCGATTCCTAATTTTTCTTTGGGAATTTCTCAACATGAAACTGCCATTGCAGGCTCTTATGCTGAGAATCATTCAAAAAGAATTAACGATCCTAGGCGTTCTAAGGAATATGTTGATTCGAAGAGTAAACAACAAGAAAAATTGAAAAATGTTTCTCAAATGGAGAAACAAAAGAAGAGAAAGGTTGGTGACAATGTTGTTAATGTTAGGGGCAAAAAAATTGCTAAAGCCAAACGTAATGTGGATGAGGATGATGATGAAGAGGTATGTTTTTGTTGTATTTTCAGTATATTTAGTTCTTTTTTTTTTAGTTCAGTTATTACAGATCTGTGAATTAACCAGATCTATATTATATGTGCATTTTAAGTATATTTCTGTGTTTTTTTTACACATGTTTCTTCAGTTATTTTGTGTGTATTTTTCTTCACCATAACTGTGATTTTAAAGATTTTTAAGTACATTCAGTTATTTTTGTGTATATTTTGTTGACAGTTATTACAGTGATTTTTAAGATTTTTAAGTACATTCAGTTATTATTTTGTTGACAGTTATTTTGTGTATATTTTTAAGTACATTCAGTCGATATATGCCAATCATACGTGTTTTTTGGCATTTTGTTTCAGGTATCTAAATTTTTGGTTACCAAGCACCCTGCTGTGGCACCATCTATGTGTAGATACACGAATGTTAATGTAATGCAAGATATTAGAGGCAAACTAACAGATCCACAGATGGATATGTTTAGGAATTCTTGTTTTGATAAATAACTTAGAATGCAGCAATTGGATGTACAAGCACAGATTTTTCGGTGCTTTATGGTCAAAGAACTTAGGGGCAGTACATATAGGTGCTTTACATTTGAAATAAATGGTAAAGTTCTGCGTTTTGGCTTTAAAGAATTTGCACTGATCACTGGGCTAGATTGTGTATCTGATGAAAATGATTTTGTTTATGATAACTCAAAACCGAATAGGCTTATGGTTGAGTATTTTGGTAGAAATCAGGAGAACCAATTGCCAGTTAAAAGACACGAGCTTATTGAGTGTTTCAACAAGACTGTCTGGGATGATAAAGGGGATGACGCAGTCAAGATGGCAATATTGTATTTCATAAATACGTGGGTACATTGTGGTGAGCCGAACTCAACAAACATACCAAGGATCCATTTTGATGTTGTAGAGGACGGGAAATATAATGAGTATCCTTGGGGTAAAGATTCGTTTAGAGAGTTGGTTGTAAGCATCAGGCAGACATATGCTGGTTTTAAGAAATATTATAGGATTCATGGTTTGCCGCTTGCTATGCAAGTATGGTTGTATGAATGTTGCTCAAAAGTCCCGTCCACCATTGCAGTTAAGACGGGGAATTTAATTCCTAGAATTTTGAACTGGCGGACTACGGAAGGAAAACCAGAATTCAAGAGATTGATGGATGGCATGTTCAGAGACGATAAAAATCCGGTAAAACAGTCTTTTAACAGTTTTGTGTCTTTTACCATTTAACTGTTTTAATATGTTTGTTTTACATGCTATATTTTGATTATATTTTGTCTATATTTATGAAATAAGTCATTTGTGATCAATATATTTTGACTATATTTTCCTCATATTTTTAGTATGTTACCAATGTAGATATATACGGTAATATAGTTTCTATATTTTGTTGTTCATAGTCCTGTAGATTTGAGGAAGTTGTGCCAACACCCCATGAGTTGGAAACTCTTAAATTGCCTCATGTTGCACATGACATACCAGACGTCAAACATGGAGTTGATGGTGTACATGGTACTGATTTGGTAGACGATGATTACGATAATTTTAGTACCACACCACCGCATCTGTCCAGTGGCAAACAACAACAAAGGAGTGCCAATTCTGATTCCCCGCGAGGCAAGAAACGGACGCAATTTCCAGTTTCTGTTCCTCCTTCCAGGAAACAACCATCACGGAAGGAATCTGGGATAAAAGGGACAAGGAAACCAGATGCACCTACAGCACCCCGAACAGATGAGTTTAAACTGATAAGGGAAGAGATTCGGATTTTCAAGAAAGAAGTAGGCGTTTTGTTTTCAATATGTTTTTTTTACTTCATATTGCTTGTGTCAAGTAATTAACAATTATAATTCTATTTTTTATCTTTCAAAACTGTAGGTGTTTGACTACATGGATAACAACTTCAAAAAGTTGTTAGATGCAATAAAGGGCAATCAAACACCAGATAAGGTAAAAATCAACACTAAAAATGGAAATTATTTACTTTTTAAGTTATTTTGATATATTTATTGGAAGACTTTATATTTTCTTTTGGAAAATTTTAAAGGTCGGCGACACAATGTTAAAAGCTGACTTACATAGTGATGGTGGGATTTCTCAAGGCAATCAAAGTGGTGGTGCAGTAAAGCTTTCAACCAAAGAGAATCAAGGTGGCGGTGCCACTTCCGCGCAGAGGAGTCATCCAGTGATACTCATTTTTTCTTTCACTTTTCTATATTTGCAGTATATTATTCAAAGTGAAAATATTGGATTTTTAGCTGTGTTTTTGTATTACCTATAGTGTATATACATATATAGTTTTCACATGGTGATTTGTTAGTAGTGTTCTTTTTGATGTATCTATTTGTGCTATTTTTGTTATGATTGTGTTTATATATACTAGCAGTGCTATATTTGTTTTGGATTGATATTTTAATATTAGTTTTTCATATATGTTGTGGCTGTATTTTAATTGTATTTTGATTATTATGTTCAATGTTACTTATTCTGATTTCTGTTTACTATATTTCAGGCATATTTACCATATATTTTCTCTATATTTAACTGAAACTTTTAACTTTTAAAGCACTATTATATATGTGTATATGTGTATCTGTTTTGCTAATGCCTTTAAATTCATTTGAACCATGTTTTTATTGTTTTAGGTTGAGGGAGTTGGGTTGCCAATTAATGATCCGGTTTCTGTTGTTGACGTGGATAAAGAAACCGGAGTTAAAAGTGATGCACAAACAGATGGAGTGCCCATAACACCAATCCATTTAAATTTTGATGTAAGTACTGAAATGTGGCTTTTAAGTACTGAAATGTCATTTTGATAAGCAATAATTGACAAACACCAGTCGTTTTTTTCTTGTTTTTTATTTCAGGAATCTCAGCAAATCGGCGATATGGAGAATGCTAATGCTGAATTTACCGCATCAGAGGAAATGGTAGCGGACTTGCTAATCAACTGCCCTTTAGCATGTGTTATTCCTCTTGGTCCTCCTCCAGTACCACGCGATGATCAAAACGATTTGTCAAGTTTAAGGACTCCTCAGAATGTGGACAATAACCCGGTAACCATCTCTCAGTGGATGATTCCTGATTCTCAGATACCAATCCAACTTGGAGTACAACCAACAACCGGACAAAGTTCAACTAATGAAACTGAACAGCAAGTTGGAGTACAACCGATAGTTGGCCACAGTTCAAGCGATGAAACTGGACAACAAGTTCCCGTACAACCAAATGTGGGCCAAAGCTCAAGTGGTGAGACTGCACAGTTTTCAAACTCTGAAAAACAGATCATTGTCCATCCAGGTGCTGCCCGGGAAAGGAAACCAAGCAAATATAACCTGTCCCCTTATTGTCCCAATTTCAGCTCAGCGGGTTCTTCTGCCAAAAATATCGGTCCTTGCATTTATCAGAAAAAACACCCATTTGTTTACCACCCTATAAATGCCCCGTTAGATACTTCGTTTCTTCAAGAATATCAAAAGTGGCTTGAGAAGGATCTGTTGAAATCGCATGACAAAAGGTACTTATTGTCACAACTTGTTTTTTTAGTTTTCCAGAATTCAATTATCAATAAACTTAACGTATGTTCTTTCCATTGTTGATATACAGGAAGCCAAATGAAAATCATTACAGAAAGAACAAGGAAGGACTCGATCCTGCGGATGCCGAACTTCGGTTGCATTTAGGCGTTACAGCCGTAGCCGACAAAAACTGGTTCTACTTGTTATCTATGGATGGGCAACTTTGGACTGATGAGGTTTTGATATCTTTCTGCTTGTTATCTAATTTTTTTATGTTTTATAATAGAATTACAATGTGATGTATCTAGAGTATATTTTTTACTATATTTGACACATATAGTAAAAAATATATTTCAGGCATATTTACCATATATTTTCTCTATATTTAACTGAATCTTTTAACTTTTAAAGCAGTACTATATATGTGTATATGTGTATCTGTTTTGCTGATGCCTTTAAATTCATTTGAACCATGTTTTTATTGTTTTAGGTTGAGGGAGTTGGGTTGCCAATTAATGATCCGGTTTCTGTTGTTGAAAATATATTTCAGGCATATTTACCATATATTTTCTCTATATTTAACTGAAACTTTTAACTTTTAAAGCAGTACTATATATGTGTATATGTGTATCTGTTTTGCTGATGCCTTTAAATTCATTTGAACCATGTTTTTATTGTTTTAGGTTGATGGAGTAGGTTTAGGTACTTATTGTCACAACTTGTATTTTTAGAATATTGTCATCATTATACTTGCACTATATTTAATATACAGACATTAATTTACTAGTTGAGCACAATACTGTCCAGGTATACAGAATTGTATTTTTACTATTTTTAAGAGTATATTTCACTATATTTACTATATATACAGCAATATTTTTTTTGAACATAGTGTTGATTATAGTCACTGAATTAATGTTTTTACAGCATATTGATGTTATTTTCTACTACTTACGCAAGAAGGGGAAGTATCACAATAACAGCAACTATAGATTCACCACTGCCAGCTGTATTTTTCACACTTTAGTTGCTGAAATTTACAAATCTTGGGAAAACCCTGATTCATCCACATGTGTCGCCAGTAAGGAAGATGAACTGTGTGAGTACATTAACGGGCACAGGCTGTTGGCTAATGTACCATGGTATACTGTTGACAACGTACTAATTCCTGTCAACATAAAAGAGGAAAATCACTGGATTTTGGTTGTGATATCATTCACTGACAGGTCTGCTCTCATCCAATGAAAAGATCATTCATTTTTCTACAAATTTTATATGTTTGTTTTTTTCTTATATTTTCTTTTTACAAACAGGTCCATCTACGTATACAACTCATACCGAGCTGCAGGGCATGATGCTGTCGTTAGAGTCGGAGTGAAAATGTTGGCTACTCTAGTGACACATAGTCTACAAATGACTGATTTCTATGAGAAGAAGGCGGATATAGATTTTGTCACACATCCTTCTTACAGAAATAGAGAACAGACCGACAACTTTGACATTGTGAATGTAGACAATCTCCCGCAACAAGCTCCCTCTAGCATGTAAGAATCTATTCCAATAAAAAACACAATAAATACATCTTTTTTTTCGTGGGTTTTGATAAGTAAATTTTTTGATCATTTTTGTTCCAGGGATTGTGGTGTGTATGTGGCAGCCTTCGCTGAATACTTGAGCTCAAGTGCAGTCATCCCAACCGAATTCGATGCAAAGTTACTCCGTATGAGATATGGTGCCCTTTTATGCGACTATGCATGGGATAAGTCAAACAACAATGCATCAAGTGATAACGAGCAGCCTCCAAGACCAATTAGACCGGCAGTTGATTACGATGCAGTTGATAAAGAGGATCTTGATTAGGCCACCAATTCATTTGTCTTTTTGATTTTCATGTTGAACAATAGCATAGTTGGTTGCGACTTTTGTTGCTGTTTTTTCATTTTGGATATATTGTTTCATGTGTAGTAATCTTTTTTAGGATGATTAATATTGAACACCACCTTATGGTTTTTATATTGTTGTTTCTTTCAAGTATGTTATTTTTTCAATGCATAAATTCCATTTTTCATTATCTGTGAAATGTATTCATTTAACAAAGTAGTATATATAACCATTTAAATACACTCGATATATACAGAAAATATAACTCAGATATATTCCATAAGTCCATTTTTAAAATTACAGTTTGTTACAAAATTTAAAATTTCATCTAAATACACTTCAAATATATGTAAAATATATATCAAATATAGTTAACAGTAAACCAGAATAAGTATTATCTACCATATCAGACAAAATGCAACTAAAATATAGCCAAAATATATACGAAATACAACTATTAAATCATAAATCCAAAACAAAAGGTCAAATCAGTTAACATAGAGTAGACTTTCCAAATACCATTTAACCACCAATATAACATTACATTGAAAAACATCGGATGTTCAACCATGTGAAATACAATCATACTAGAATAATATGAATTCAAGATGAATTAATTTTTTATTTTTAATTGAAATTTAAAGTAGAATTGTCTTAACAAATAAAATCAAAATGGACTTATTTATTCTTCTTATTGAGCGGCGGATTATCACACGAACGCCTATTATGACCAAGACGTCCACATTTACCGCAGGAATTTCTGCGTTTACCAATCATCAACTCCTGTAATGGCTTGTCCCTTTTCTTTTTTTGGCCTCCCAGGGGGTCTCTTATAGATCGGTGGCATAACAACTTCATCTAATATACTTTTAGGAACATTCCACTCGGTCTCATCGGGAAGAGGATCAACTGGCACATCATATGTGTTCACAACTGTTTCCGGCTTGAATAAATCCGAACAATATACATCAGCAGTCAAATTTTTATTCTTCAATACTGCCCATGCATGAGAACACGGTATCTCGTCCAGTTGGAACATCCTGCAGCTGCAAGTTTTCTTCTTCAAATCTATTATGAAACGCCTCGGTCCATCATTCACTGTGTAAACATATATTCAGTTGACGCTTCAACCTGAGAACCATTTAACAAATAAACAAGCATTACCTGAGCAGTTTTACCATATTGGGAATATATATAAATATACATTACATATAGTAAAAATATAGATTAAATTTTTGTGTTGCAAACAAAGATACCCTCATTCGTATTGATTTGTACTCGTTGATCGACAACATCTCTTGATACCGCCTCATCAGTGTTGTGAATGTGTAGGTACCATTTTTTCTATTTGTCCAATTCCATCTACCAAACATCTTCCTCACTTCTTCAAGGAAATCAAAAATATGTAACTCTCTTGCAGCAACCAGTTTTCCATTAATACATTCGGCTATATTCGAAGTCATTGTCCATCCTCTATTAACAGGTGAATAAAGCCTAGACCATTTATCTCTTCCAGCATCTTCTAGGTATCGTTTTACCCGAATATCAACATTCCCAATCTTCTCCATCAATTTATCGAACTCATCCTGGTTGTATGCTTTCGCTAGTGAATAAAATATAGGACTCAACACCTCACTGTTTGTTGTGTATTGCTTTGTCACATTTTTCCACAAATGCCATATACAAGCCAAATGAGGAACAGTAGGATACACCTTAGAAACTGCGTGTATTATGCTTTCATGTCTGTCGGACACGACACACATATTTTGCCTAACACCATAAGCTTGCTTGAATAGTTCAAAGAACCACGTCCACGACTTATTATTCTCAGAATCTATCACACCATACGCTAGTGGTAGGATATTACCTACAAAAATCAGTATATATTTATAATATATTCAACACATATTTCAACTGAATTTGATCTCACACTGTATTTTTAGCACCATCATTTATAAAGCAATAATATATATTTACAATATATTTACCTCATATTTACAGTGTATTTCAACATATAATATTCACAAATTTACACCAGCAATACATCCAGAGTATGTTTTTAGCAGCTTTATTTGCAAATCAATAAGCATAATGTTGTATTTATAAAAAAAACATTCATAGAATAGAATTACACATACCTGCTCCATCCAAAGTACTTGCCGACACAAATGTACCATTATACGTTGATTTAAGATGTGCACCATCCACTACAACTATTGGTCTACAACACTCGAATCCCTTTATGAATGCTTTGAGTGCTACAAACAAATACATAAACTCATTTTCTGGTGATTTATGCATTTTAACGAGCGATCCAGGATACGTTTTATCAAGTATGTATATATATGCCGGCAACTTCTTGTATGAATGAGCTGGATCACCTCTGAAATCTTTTATAGCCTTCTCTCTAGCTCTCCGTGCCATCATATAAGAAACATCTACGCCGAATTCATTCTTAACATCATCTATTATATCCCCAGGTGTGACCTTCCTTTTATGGTTAGTTATTTTCGCCTTCACAACCGCTTCTCCAATAAACCAACTTGTTGCCTGCCTTTGTGAATACACCTTGTCCTTCAACGGACATGTATGTTCGTCATCGAAAGCTCTAACCCTGAACATTTCAGAATCCCCAATTCTCGACGCTCTGAATTTCCATTTACATTCCGGCGACCAACATGCCAGAGTGTAGCTACATAATACAATGCAAATAGTACATATTGAATTAATTAAATACAATATAAATATACAAAAAATATATCAGAATATATTGCATCAAACATTTTTAAAATTAACAGTGTGCTAAATAAGTTAACAAATCATCTCAATACAGTACAAATATAACAAAAATACATCTGCACTTTCTGTTACCAGAATACATTTAGAAAATCATACCTTATAGCATTCGATCTCTCTGTTTTGAAATTGAATCTTTCACGAATTGCGTATTTCGTCGTCACAATTTTCAAAGTTTCCTTATCCTGGTAAATTTGATCGACAAAAACTCCTTTCGCTTCCGGTTTCGAAATTACCAAATTGTTATCATTCCCAAACAAAACAACAGCGTTTACAGTAGAATCACAAACTTTCATACCATCCCGATTCTCGCTATATCCAATTTGCAGCACATCATCTCCAATAATAAGATTACCAGTTACACCATCCTCAACATCCAAATCATGAATACTAACGCACATTGGATACATCCCCAAAACTCTATTTTCTCTCTTAAGCTCAACGTACACACGAACTCCCATATCGTTGTGTATTTCAATTGGTTGAAAATCGCCTTCAACAGTATATTTTATTGAAATAGTTTTCCTAACAGTATCCACGCCTAATTGATTTGTAATCGTACAAACTAACTCATCGTAATTGCAATTATCAATGAATACAACAGCATCAATTTTGTAATTCACAAAACAGTTCTGATCGTTCCAAAAACCAGAATGACGGATCAACGCAGTTACGCTTGTCATTATCCTGTTGTTTTCGAATACAACAATGTGTTATATTCAATTTAGCTAAAACAATTTCAGAAAAGACGAACAAAAAAAAAAGTTTGCAGTGAAAAAATTGTTACCTCAATTATGAACTCAACTTGATGAAATCAAATATATATTCGTCGTGATAATCAAGCTATGTTCACTGGTTTGATATTGTTATTTTTCAAAGGTTTTTCAACCTTTTTATTTTTGGTTAAAAATATGATTGTAAGGTTTGAATTCAATTTTTTTTGAATTTGTTAGCTGTTTGAATGAGATATGGAATCAGATATGGAATGGGAGGATATTTGCGTGAATCAGGGAACAATATAACTGATTCTAATTAAAATTGGAACAGATTTTGTTTCCATAAATATAACACTGTCAGTTAAACTCGCGTCTGTATTTCCGCTATATTTATGCTATATTTTGGTATACCCGACTACTAGATAAATATAGGGTCATCTAGTTACGAATTGTAAATATAGCATATGTAGTTATAGGTTGTTAGAAAGAGTTAAAAGGTAGCTATTTGTGAAAATTTTACTTATTTATAAGTACTATGTCAATAAGTTTTAAAGTTGAATAAGACTAGTACTGATTGTGCATATGTCTTTGTAATTGATATTTTCTTACCTACATGTTAAATTTACATGTATTTTGTTTCGATTATTAAGTTGTTACACTTAGCATTCTACAATCATTCTCCACCTGATAGAAAGTAGAAAGTAGGTAATGGGGGCCGGGCGAGGGGATTAAATTTGTTAACTATTAGACTATTAGGGGTCGTTAGTTAGGAAACAAGTTATCCTCTCTCTCACAGGGATAAAACAACACTACAATCTCAGAATTAGTTATATCGTAATTTTATTCCAACCAGACGTGAAATAAATTCATCTCAAATTTAATTTTGGAATTATTTATCCTTATCCCGAGTTGATAAATAATGCTCCTAAATGGAATATACCTAGAGTGTACCAGTGAAAAAATGAGGGAACTGTTGTTTATAAAAGACAATACATATATATCGTCATCTAAGGATCGATCTATTTAGTAACGGAACACGTGTAATTGGAGCTTTTGCTTTATTAGAACGAATCTTACTACTTTTTAGATTTAACTAATACTCCCTCAGTTTTAAAATGTTTGTTGATTTTGACTTGAATATAGTTTAAGAAAATAAAGAAGATTTTTAAATTTTATGGTTGTTGATTAAATTTATGTAGAATATACCGAGATGTCATTTAATTTTGTAATCTTAAACATATTCTGTAAAAAGTTAGAATTAAAGAATTGTCAAAAAATGAAAGATTTTTTTTTAATAGACTAAAAAGAAAAGAAAGAAAAACATTTGAAACGGAGGGAGTACTATAATAGAGAATGAAACAAAATTTTCTTTTCAAAATTTGTTTGTTAAGAGTCAAATTCGATTATTTTTTTCCTATCTCAAGAACATTCATTTTTAACCCAAAAGGAACAGTAAATTACATATTAATTAACAGCTTGTTTGATTGTATTATTAATTGTAGGAGCCTGGAGTAATAGAAGGTGAGTTTGAGGAAATTGGAGTCAAGAATGTTCTAAAGAATTTCCTAACATATAGAACACCAGGTCCACTTTACTTGAAGAAAGGCAAACTATTTGGAGATGCTTCTACTACTGAGTTGCCTTGTTGGTTATCTGAGGAAGAACTTGATTTCTATGTTACCAAATATGAACAAACTGGCTTCACCGGAGCATTAAACTTATATCGAGCAATTGACCGGTAAGACATCTTAATATACTTCCTTTGTTGATAAGTGGCACAACCATGATTTCACTAAGGATAGTCAAAAGACAAAGTAGTAAACACACGGAAAAGTCGAGAGAATTTAATATATTATATGTATACATTAAAAAAAAATTACCTATCTACACTGTCTAATTTTCGAGCGAAAGATTGTCAATTGACACCCTTTCACAAAGATGGCTCCGCCACTGCACATGATACTGGCATACTGCTATTGCTATATTTGGAAAGTTAAGTTTTATTTTTATTGTAGTAAAATTTTAAAATATTTTGATTATTTTTAAATCCAAATTATAATGTATTCTCACTAATACGGATGTTTCAATTTATGTCACACTATTTTTTTTATTAATTCATTAAAAATACATTTTAATATTTAGAAATAGTTTAAATTTAAACTTCTCATTTTACCAGAAAGTTGTATAGCCACACAAGTGTTGTGTCATGTTTACGATCATAAGTTTCAAAGTCTTTCTTTATTTTTTAAACTTTCATGCTAAGTCAAACTATTGTACGACGCATAAGTTGGAGCGAAGGAAATAATACTTTATGTAGTTTTTCAGTTTGGGAAATTTTAAAAATTAATGTTCGAAATGATACAAAAGTTTAAATGATTTGATTTTTGTACTCCGAATTCTCACAACTAAATTTTAAGGAAATTGGGAATACGACACGCGAACTTATAAATAAATGAATGGAATTTAAAAACCCTATTTGGATGTATAAGCTCCCGTTTGGCTATAGATTTTGAAGTTGAAACTTGAAATTTAAAACTTTGAGTTTTGAAGTTGTGTTTGAACCTGCATTTTACTTGAATTTTTTTTTTCAAGTTTTGTGAGTGAAAGTGAAATTTTCTCCCAAAATCTGAGCTGCACCAGTTTTTGAAACTTGAAAATATTTTGGAGATAAATTTTCAAAATTTGATCAGATTTCATCGCCAAACAAATATTTGAAGATAAATTTCAAAATCTAATACAAAACCTACGGCCAAACGCTAGATAAGTTATTTGCATTGTGAATGATATTGCAGGAATTGGGAGCTTACAGCAGCATGGACAGGGGCTAAAATCCAAGTACCAGTGAAGTTTATTGTGGGTGACCTTGACCTTACTTATAATGCTCCAGGCGCCAAGGATTTCTTACACAAGGGAGGCTTCAAGAAACAAGTCCCACTCTTGGACCAAGTTGTGGTTTTACAAGGTGTTGGACATTTCATCCACCAAGAAAAGCCTAAAGAAATTAATGACCATATTTACAACTTCATTCGCAAGATTTCCTCTAATCAGTCCAACATCTGTGCTGTTCTGTAGATCAGTTTCTCTCTTGTCTTTTCCCCTTTTCTTCTCCATTCATTGGGGTTGCATGATTTGTGTTTGTTGCTACTCTAGGTTTTTCTGATGTGCAGAAATAATGGTGATTAATTAACTAGTGAGCTTTGTTTTGTTGTTCTTTATTGGAGCTTGAGTTTTCTTGCACTTCTAAGAGTGATTCGTTTCTGGGAATTCCAATTCTTGAGAATGAAGCATTGAGTTTCTTGTCCTCTTTTTTGAAGAAAATTCTATGCATAAATTAAGGCCATTGCACCACTTGTGATTAATCGAATTCTCTATCAAATAAGGCACAAAGAAAAGAAAAATGTTAGCTTCGGTGCTTTTTAACTGGTAACAGTAACTTATTGTTCCTTTTAAGGAATAAGGACACGAGTATATGACTCACATGGAAAAGCCAAGATGGGGAAAAAGAAAAAGCTATTTTCTTCCTAGAACAAAAGGTGGAGAGATTTCAGAAACGTCTCAGGAGAAACATCACTTGCAAAGAACAAGATTAATGTGGCACGTAACTAACTATATGACCATAATAGACAATACCTCTTGCATGAATTAAGAAAAAAGTTAAGCCCAATATGATGCTCTTACTTGTGAAAGTATATCTACTACTCTTTTCTGATCTTGATTTTCCTCATTTCTTTCCCCCTCTTCACCAACTTGTACACTTTATAAAGTAGTTCAACTCTAAAGAGAGATCATCTAATTTAAAACAAGTAAAATTTCAAGGAGAGGGATAGAAGAGTGAGATGGAGGAGGTTACTGGGATTGAACACAAGACAATGAAAGTGAATGGGATAAATCTGCACATAGCTGAAATAGGCCAAGGCCCTATAGTCCTATTCCTTCATGGCTTCCCTGAATTATGGTACTCGTGGCGTCACCAAATGCCGTTCATGGCAGCCCATGGCTACCGAGCAGTAGCCCTGGACCTCCGTGGGTTCGGGGATACCACGGGAGCACCCAAAGGCGACTTCACGGAATTCACCACCCTCCATGTTGTTGGTGACGTTGTGGAACTCCTTAACATCATTGCCCCTGACCAGGAGGTGTTTGTAGTGGGCCATGATTGGGGAGCTATGATTGGTTGGGCTATGTGTTTGTATAGGCCCGATAAGGTCAAGGCCCTTGTTAATATGAGCATTCCTTTCATTCCAAGAAACCCCATCATAAGGCCCATTGAAGCTCTGCGTGCTACTTATGGAGATGACTACTACATCATTAGATTCCAGGTTTCTCTTTTTCTGTTTTTCTTTTTTTGGCACAGGATTGTTTCTCTATCTAATTTGTTTACTCGATTTGGCTAATTGATGAACAAGTGGATCGACTTTATGTTAGATCAAAGCTTAGATAAATTTGTCTTTATGAAGTAAAATGTCACATGGGATGTCATGACACGACCAGCACCTGTAAAATTAATTTTTTAGTGAAATATTGGTTTGTTCGACTTTTGAAGAGAATAAAAAAATAACTTATAGGCAGATAGAAGTTTGTAACAAAGCTTATAATAGTGTTAAACAGTTCTCATCATGCTAGAGTAGTAACAACAATATAAAAAATGGATCCACTACTTCAAGTGGATACTGGATGTGGAGTATAGTGCATCCGCTATTATAAGTAATTGAAGTTCAAATTGAAGACAGTGATTTTTGTTTATGTAAATATACATAAGTTTTTAAAGTTCTAAGTTTAAACTTCAAAACTGACTGTCTCAGGCAATATATATATAGCTGACGTTATTGTGCCGAAATATTTCTACTTCCCTTTGGTAATGGATATGATGGGAATTGCATTATTTCTCATGTGATGAATTGTATAATCATTTAAATTATGAAGGAACCAGGAGAAATAGAAGAAGAGTTTGCTGAAGTAGGAACCAAGACGGTGTTGGAGAAGCTATTGACTAACCGAAACCCTGAACCACTGAAGTTGCCTAAAGGAAAGCCATTTCACGAAAGTCCAGTGATATTGCCCCCTTGGCTCACTGAAAAAGATGTTGATTACTATGCTAGCAAATATGAGCACACTGGGTTCACTGGTGGATTGAATTATTATAGAGCACTTGATCTGTAAGTTTCTACCATACCCTCTTTCAAATTTTCGCTATCTAATTATTAGTAGTAACCATTGCTGTATCTTGTACATTCCACTTATAGCTATTGTATTCTTGAAATGCAGAAACTGGGAACTGACAGCACCGTGGACTTGGGCGAAAATAAAAGTACCAGTGAAGTTCATCGTGGGAGACTTGGACATAACTTATAATTCAGCAGGAGTCAAGGATTATATACACAAGGGTGGGTTAAAGAAAGATGTACCCTTGCTTGAAGATGTGGTTATCTTGAAAGGGGTGGCTCATTTTCTTCAACAAGAAAAACCTGATGAAGTTAACGAACACATTCACGTCTTCTTCCAGGGCCTTTCTTCCTCTGATTGAATGTTCTGCACTTTTGATACGTCTTTGAAGCTATAACAAGTTAGATAAACCAGAAAACAAGAATCAGTTTATATGCTTTAATAAATTCTTGTAACCACGCCATGTATCCTTTTCCAAATATCATCAAACCTAAATAAAGTTGGTTTCCAATTTCCATTCAGAATTTCTTTTTCTTTACAGCCAGAAGTTGAAAGGTAGGAGTAGAAAGAAATAGTATATATATATATATATTGAGTGATATCAAATATAAACACTAAAACAAAGACACTAAACTTAAGGGAAAGGGAAGTAATACTCAGAAATTGTATTGTTCATTGAACTTTGATAAAATCAGATCCTCTTATACAAATAGAAGAGGAATGCTAATAACGATAGTCAAAATGAACCGAATACAATATAGTAGTACTTTCTACCTTGTACCAAATCTCTAGTTGCATGTACACAAGGAATTTATCACCTAAAAAGGGTATAAATAAGCATTCCACTGAGGGGTAGGGGAAATCAGGCATCATGCCATTTCGACTTGTAATTTTTTTAAAAAGATGCAAGTCAGTGATTTTATTATTGTACAACATATCTGAGAAAACTTGAGAGGGCAAAATAAGAATTGTCCTCAAACAAGTGGTTTAAGTATACAACAAACCAAAAAAGATAAACTTATAGTGAATCATTGCTGTTTTGCTCCTGGCCGTCTTCCAACATCAAAGTGCACATCCAGGAGACCTGTTATGCCAGCATCAATCTTTTGACCAACCTTAACGGGACCAACTCCTTTGGGAGTCCCTACAGAAAATCAGTAAATCGTAGCATTGAATCAGCTAACTGTAACAAGAGCTGTATTACTTTAACAAGAACGTTTTAACGTTCCCAACAAACTAGGTGAAGTGGCCCACTTACAAAGAGATCTCCCATAAGTAACAAGATTAATTGCTCAGTGAAATATAGAAAACAGTGGGTTGGGTTACCAAAGTAGTTATTAACAGATCCAGCTTGCAGTACTCTTATAGAAAGAAGATTAGTGTAAACCGAATGACCTTCCTTCTTTTCTCAAGTGATACACGAGTATTTTGCCTTTAACTAAATGAATGAAGAAATTTTGCCTTTAACTAAATGAATGAAGAACTCCCAATGGAGGGAAGCCCAGAGAGATTCAAGATAGCAGACCAACAAACACACACTCCTCTTTCTCAAGATCACAAGCATGTAAATCAAGAAAAATCCAAGCACACAGCGGAAGGAGCCAAATGAGCTCATTTTATCATTCCAGACTTAACAGTTGCAAATGTTTCATGACTTTTATTATTAGAATGAACTGCAATGTGAGTTCTGAAAGGAAAAGAACTTCCACCGAAGGCCATTTATCAATTGAACAAAGAAGTAGCATGAATCATCATACCCGTTAAAATAACATCTCCCTGGAGAAGAGTCATGATAGAACTTATGTGGCTAATCAAATATGGAATCTTGAATATCATATCTCGTGTTGAGCCTTTCTGCTGAAGTTCTCCATCAACCTACAGAGTAGCAGATCATGATCAGCTGCAATTTTGAAGACCAACATCAAGCAGGCAACAAGAAAAAATAATCACCTTCAGCCACAATTCTATGTCATGGGGATCTGGCACCATAGAGCGTGGTAACTACAAGAAACAAAAGGGAAAGATGACCATTAGATAATCTCAAAATGATACACAATACGGTCTAACTTTAGGGGAAAAAACAAAGAGAAACTGATAGCCAACAGATGACATTGCCAAAACTTCTTACAACTGAGCTGATAGGAGTGAATGTGTCTTGGCCCTTAGCAACAGTCCATGGCAGGCCTGCAGACTGTCAGTTTGAATTGTTAAAAGTTGGTATCGTCATCCTTGAGAATGACAATGAAGGTCAAAAAGTAATAATTTAAGACAAAAATGAAAAACACAAATGGACATGGGTATTTAAAATGTGTGATGTAAAGAAATTCAAACCTTTGCCGTAGCTTGGATCTCCCTCGCAGTCATATCCAAAGCAAGTGCATAACCTGAAACACAGAATTTTCAACCACTTGATTGGAGACCTCATAATTATCGAGACAAACAATCTAATGCAGGCTCAGAAGAAAAGCAAATGGATGAACATGTCTAAGGAACTGAGACACAGAAAGAGGAAAAAACAATCCCCCAAATAAATTAACCTGGTTTTGTTGTTCCACTGCTTCCATTACAAAAAGAGAGCATCCCACAATATCAATGGACATAGCTTAATAAGCTCCTTGAATAACTCTAGATGAACTTATTTCCAGCAAACACATATACCAAAATTGAAAGCACACAAGTGAACCTTGGCCAGATAGACACCCAGTATTTACCTCCAAGGAACAGCAATCCAGAATTGTTCAGGTGGAATTCAATGCGGTCTTAAATCTATTGCCCAAGAAGTGGCTGTGCTACCCACAGCTTGGCTGATGTTAGCAATGACCGCAACATGTCTTGGCAAGCCTCAACTTGATTTTGTGCTCAAATAGCTATAAGCTCTCCAGAAGCAGCCAATGTTCTGCAACATTCTATGGCAAGGGGTGGAATGTGAAAATTCTCCAACACAACACGCACAGGCAGATTAGTTACTTCTAATCAATTTCAGTCAGGGCCTTGTTGCCCACTAATCTAATTCGTGCAACTTGAGCCTCGAAAATTATTTTCATAGCCTGTCATTGCAGTAGTCAAAAATAGCACGTGTCTACCACGGGCTTACTTGGGCAGCCCCTAGCGACTTTCCTCGCCTTAATCACTCGACGCCATATCTAATTTCTTGTATAACTGATTCCATGGTTGAACAATCATTCCTGAATCGCTCACAATGCCACTTGGACACGTATTCCTCAAACAGGCAATGAGCTGTCCCTTGGACGGGTCAATCAGTCGTCCCTGTACAGACTATATGCTCATCCCTGGACAGACCATACAATCGTTCCTGTAACGGGTGATAGATCTTCCATATTCAAGATGTACTCCAACAAGTAAAGGAAGTTTGAATAGTTCCTCCAGTCCCCTATACATACCCCTTGTCTAGTCCTTCGGATCTAAATCCTTGCTCCAAAAAGGCAAAACTCCACACAAGTTTTGTGACTTCTGCACTTCCTTCCCTTTCCAGATCTCCATTTCAGCAACTCCATCCTCCAATACCACTGGCAACTTTCTAAAAAGCCAAGCTTCTGACTATAATTTCTAATTTAAGAGTGTGGACAATGCATGCAAAAAAGAAAACCAGAGAAAAAAGACCAGCTTGTTCACTCAACTCCACACAACAGCCTTTTGGGTCTTCAGATAAAAATGAACTAGGAGACTGATGAAAGAATAACGACAAGGAGCTGGTAGGAACTTCTTTGATGAAGCAACGATTAAGAAAGGAGGTTGACGGTAGTGTACTGTTAAATTATAACGTTAACATTAGTAGATTTATGATAGAGGTTTTAACAGGTTCACTGCAGGCTTTCACCAACAGGTGATATGGGAAGAGATAAAATGGAGATTACCACAAGGAAGAGGAATTCTTTTTTTCTTTTAGCCCACTTCCTCTTCAGATTTTCGAGGTAATTAGAACCTCTATACACCCAATATCAGGAGTGCGTACTGTGTTGTAAGGTTCACTGCTCGAATATCTTCTATTTATCGCCTTAAACCAGTGAATAGTATAAAAGCTACTTTGATTCATGCAAATTGATAGCTCAGGGGGCAGAAGATATTATCTGAGCACTAGTTAAAGGCCAAGAAAAATGTAGCTTGTCAAAGATCTCCAACCAAAGAAGCAAGTTGATATCTCTAGAGCTTTCTTTTGTCTTCGGAATTGGCAAAGAATTTATGCCAATAAATCTATCAAAAAGAAGAAGTCCAGTTTCATTTCAAGTCCAAACGTTGCTTTCTAATTTAACTTAAGAGTCTAAAGCACCCATGAAAAATACATCATTCCATAACACCAATTTAGTACACTGCTAAAACAAAACCTTAGCATCAGAAAATCAGAAAGCGAAAAGTCCTTTTCAATGGCAGAACAAGTATCTCCAATGACCAGTGGCGGATCCAGGATTTTCACTCAGGGGATTCGAAAAAAATAATAAAAGCTAAATATAAAAAATAATGTTGTTGATGGGAATCGAACCTAGAATGCTAGAGACATTTTGAACACCCTGGACCACTTAAGCTAACCATTTGCATTTATTCAGGGTGTTCAAAAGTTAATAGATGTACATAAACACAGAAAATCCACCCTACATATACACTGTAATTTTTTGCCGAGGGGTGAACACCCTCGGATACCTCTAAATCCACCCCTGCCAATGAGCACTCTAAGTCTCAAGCCTTTGCTATAATATCAATTAAGACGCAACTCAAAAAAAGCTCACAGCAGTAACTTTCCCCAATATGTTATGCTTTAGTAGCTTAGAGAGTAGAGATACGTTGTACGTACGAAACGAGAATCATGACAGAAGATCAACATCATATTGTAACTTAAAGTTGTCATGGATGTCAAAACCTGCACAGATCAACAAACTATAGAGGCACTTTCTTCTTTTTATTAGCTACAATAACAATCACATATGCATGATATCAAACAAGATTAGAGTGCTAGACTTGCAAAATACAGTCAAATTCAGCTCAAGTAATCAACTTTAAGAATCAAAATACAAAAAATCGAAGATACAAGGTTTGCCAAATTTGAATAACGTACGGTATGCAGCATCAAAGCTAATATAATACCTCCAACATAGTCCATAGCAGTGGCTTCAGGTACATCCCTAGCTCTTTGGTTGATCACAACTGCCAACTCCACCTCATGATCCAGTGATTCCAATGGATAAGGAATTTCAATTGTCCCTCCGTTCTCTAAATACGACGATGTGGGCTTCATAAACAACACCGGCTCCTTCAAAAATTAAATCACAATTACACATAGATACACCTAGTACAATGACCGTGGTCAATCAGCTTCGAGAAAAGCATCAATTACAGATCAGTACTCTAACTATAACACTATGTCACTAGTTCATAAAGAACACCAGCCCTTTCAAAAGCTAAATCAACATTATTCCTTAACACATCACATCACAGATCAGTTCACTAAATACAACATCAGTTTCATAAAAACACTGGCTCCTTGAGTAATTAAATGAAAAGTAGACATAAAAAGGGAGTATTTACCTTAGGAACGGCGTTGCCGAGTTCTTTAGCGTGAGCGGCGTAATTACGACCAACGGCGATGATCTTACTGCCCACGCTGACCAGATTCTCGTGTGCTGACGTGGCCATGTTCCTTGATGTAAATGATTTTCCAATTAGGTTTCGAGCAATGTTGAATGTTTGAATTTTCCCATACAACATAGTGTGTGTGTATATATGTGATGAAAAGTCAGCTCTGCGCGAAATGGAAATAGAGACCAACAATCAATGTCCACTAGATGAAGAGAAATTCTCCGCAATTTCTTTTTCTTTTGCAAAATTTGGTTTCGTCGGAACTCTCAGCTTGATGTACTACTGGTTATGCACACCTTGTTTTTTATCATCCTAATGTTCTGAAATTCAAAACAAATCTTTCGAATCTTTGTCATGGTTTAATTTTGAGCAAAGTCACTCGGATTTAATTGCGACCGCATTTAAATTGGATAAAATAATACTTCCTCCGTCTCATAATAAGTATCACCTTAATAAAAAAAAATTATTTCATAATAAATGTCACATAAGGATACCAATGCATATATTAATTAATTTTTTTCATCTTTGCCCTTGGACAAAAAATGACAAGCTTATTTATTTAAGGCCAAAAGTTGGATTCATAATGTCAAATTTTGGGTTTCACATCAAAATGAAAGTTTTGGCCAATGGAAAGGATTAGTAAGAGGCAAAAGAAGTAGTAGTACTCTAAATGATGATGGTTGGATTTCCAATGTCAAAAGATAAATTACTTGTGCATGCTTTAATCATCAAGAGGAAAAAATGTTTTTTTTTACATAAGGATAATTAGGTAAACTTTATACTTCATTATTGGTTTCTTAATATGCGTGTTTTTGGCTAAGATGACACTTATTACAGGACGGAAGGAGTATCATACACGCGTCACGTACGATAACAAAGGTGGGGACGAAGAGAATAAACGTTTTAGGAGTAAATATTTGCCCCAAGTTGGATGATAAGGGCAAATATGTATATTTTTTAAAAAAGTGTCACGAATAACAAATATAACCTTTTAAAAAAAAAAAAAAACAGAGGCAAATCTGATCCTTTTCTGTTTTATAATGGTAATGTTCTGAAATAAAAAAAATAAAAAAAGAAATGAGAGTTCATCAGTGGCAATATGACAATTGATTCTCACCGGATCCAATTTATTTACTTTCTCCTATTTTGATTATTTCAGATGTGTTCTCATTATTGAAACAAATGAATAAAATACGAGTTATTTTATGTCAATATAATTTACTTTTGTTGTTTTAAGCCTCTGAAAAAATTACTAAATCTTAAGGAAATGATAGTTTGAATTTTACAAGAACATAAAAAAGGAAGATGGTGGAGAAATCTTTTAATCTCGTTTAATTAAAAGGGGACAAAAGATAAACTTGTTTAAGGGTCAATATATCAAGCTTTTTGGAGTGAATATAGACATTGATTTCTTAAATTGTTAAACAGACTTATATGTTTAAACTATGTGACAAATAGAATATATCACTACCTATACAGTTAAAATAATTTAAAATATTTAAACAATCTATATAAAAAAAAACAAATGATTTTTGTAGATAGTTGTAAAGAGTAAATAGAGAAGTACTCATTTTGAAGAAATCGAAAAATTAGCACTACTTGAAATGTACTCCCTCCTTCGTATTTTATATGACACTCTTTTATTTTTAGTCAACCCAAAAAAAAATAATATCTTCTATATTTGAAAATAATTAAACTTTATGAGATGATTTACGACCACATAAATATCTAAGGTTTACTTAGGACCATAAATTTCAAAAGTCTCCTTTCTTTATTAAACTTCGTGTCAACTCAAACACCTTCGTATAAAATGGGACAAGGGGAGTAAATAGCTAGGTGCATCCCAAAATGAGTTGTTGTTATTCCCGCGGTTAGGGGTGGGCATGGTATGGTATATATCGATTACCATACCGAAATCAAATTTTTTTATACCATGGTTTTGGTGTTATGGTATTTAGTATGCATTTTTTTAAAAGTTTGGTATTCGGTACGGTATTTGGTATTTATAAATAATATACCGAAATACCGAATACCATACCGCAGTATATAGTTACATATACAATTCATATATATTAGTATTAAAATACTAAAAACTATTTAATCTAGTATTAGTACCAAATTAATTGTTTAGATGTTGGAATTTTGACTAATTAAACTTGATTGAAATGCCCTTTTTGTCTAATTGATTTACGAAGGGGATTGTTTGTGCTTTCTTTTGAATATTTTTACATGTGTAAGGTGTTAGTACGATATTATTGAGACGCTTCTTAAATAGCCGAAGTCATAATTCTCTATTATATGAGTATATATAAGTGGAATTCGAAAAAACTATAGTTACCGATTTACCGTACCGTAAAATACCGAAACCGAACTTCGGAATATCGAACCATACCGAATTAATTTGATATAGTATTTTTAAAAACCGAAAATTGAAATTATCGTACCGAAATTTCCAATATCTTACCATGCACACCCCTACCCGCTGTCACTTCATATCAGCGTTCCTAGTTGGTCTTATATTAGGGGTACATCTGAAAGTTCGATTTTGGCAAATGTGTCACAGGTCACACCTACTTTGAGAATCTAACCCTCAAAAGGCCCAAAACCTCATAAAAAAAATAAAAAAAAAAAAAAAAAAACTAAAAGGTTCATGTTTCATACTTCTGGAATTCTGATTGAAAAACTTGGAAAATGTTGTTTTTGTGTAAATGAACAACGGCTTACTATCTATCCCTTCAAAACATGCTGTTGTTCATTTCATTTACTGTTCATATTGTCACTATACAAGTAACTAGCTAAGTAGCTATACTTCCTGCAACACTAGTATCAACAAGTGCTGGCTACAGCTACAGGTCTGTACCATAATAAGTAGTAAAAAGTCCATAGATGTTAAAGCAGCCTTTCTGAAAGAACTTGATCATCTTAATAAACTTGAGTCTCTTCCAGTTGGGCTGAAAGTTGTTGCTGAAAGTTGTATATCTTTTGCAGAAGCTGAAGGACTTAGCCCAGTAGGAGAAGTCATTTCAAGCTGATTACTTGAAGACTTGGAAGAAGTATTGGTAGGTTTAGGAGATCCTCCAATTCCAAGCTGTAGGCATGACCTGAAATGTAGTTAAATTTTCACGATATAGCACGGAAGGGCATAAGACCAATGCTAAATCATTAAGAATAGCTTTTTAATGCAAGAGATACAGCTAAATAAGACTTTCTGCATATTTAAACTGCAACTAACTAGTTTGCTTTTGCTGAGAAACAACTATCTGCTGGTACTATGTATTACCAATTTAACACAGTATGTATCCTCTGTCATCCTCCTTACCACGAGTAATGATATTCTTACAACTCACAAGATTCATAACTTTTAAAGTTTACAATCTAAAGTTTCAAAATGGTGCATCTTTCCATGGTAAAAAAGGACATTTTACTTCTGATTTCAGCTTTTCTAAAAAGACGAACTAGAGCTGTTTCATTACTATGAACCTACCGCAGGTGGAATTTGGAGAGCTGGAGATTAGACATGAAGAAATTTGAACAGCATCCACTGACTCGAGTCATCTTATCAGATAAATCCTGAGTTAACTGTACAGTAAAAAAAAATATATAAAAGATCTTATTCGAGTACTACCAATCAAGTAGAGTGTGGTGTGCAACAAAAAGAATAATAGAGTTGTCACGTTGAGGGAAAACATCAACCGCCGAGGCCAGGAAAAGATAAAATCCTGGCTTGTAAAGAACAACAGCTGCTCTTGATTTAATCGCATACTTACTGTTCCTTCTTGGGAATTCTGGACATTGGAGAGCTCAAATTCCTGGGATGCCTGCCTCCTTTTTTCATTAATGAGAACAAACGCACACTTGCATATGAAGAATAGAAGTATCACACTAAGAGAAAGCACCAGAATGAATTCAATAATAATTGCTGATCCAAAAGCTGCAAATCAGATGCACGTATTATTATCATTCTGATACTTGATACTATAATAAGTCTGTCAATGCTTTACTTATCCCAAATGAAATTTCAGGAAAAAGTTGAGAACATTGCATAATTTGTTAGAAAATTAGACTATTTCTCATAGAATCAATGCAATATTCAAAAAGTTACCATGCCTCTCCGTTTGCATGAATTGCATTTTGAATGAACCAATAACCATTATACGAAAAATAGTTTCTTTGACAGTCGCATCTGAGGCCTGTAACTGCATATTTTAACATTTCAAAATCTTACCCGAGATCTGTGGGAGGTAGAAGAAAGCACCATTTCCAGTTATGGGTTTACCAAAAGCAAGGCATTTGGAACCAAAAATTCTGTAGTATTTGGCAGGTGAAAGTGGGGTTTGTCATTAGGTAAGATAAGAATTTAAAAAGTTGTCACCGGTGGTAATAGGCATGCACCACGAAGTTCAGGAAAAAAAATGCATAGAAAGAAGCTTCTTAACGACAAATATTGAAACTTTCTGATGCATAACTTACCATGTGCAAATAACGAACTCAGAGGTCTTTCTCTCTTGAGACTAACAGAAGCTTCAACAAAATGAGGCATTGACATCATTTCAGTGCAGTCTGGGTAGCACCCATAGTTCCCCATATCATTCACCGTCACAATAAGAATAGCACGATGTTCATCACCCTGCAAAGAAACTCAGTAGTTATGCAGATCGAAACTGAAAAGGAAACACGATAGATAGCAACAGGTATGACAAAGAATGAGTCAGCGAATTCTCCAACACAATGCAATAGTGAATATACATCCATTTTCCAATATAACTCTTAACATCTCCAAGGTTTTTCAGTACATGTCATACAATATAAACACAAAATATGCATATACAGCCTTATTATGTTCACAAAGTTCTTAATAGCCCATAAAAGAAGTCACAGCAAAGGGAGAAAGGGAAAATTTGCTATAAAGGCTGGATTGCAGAAAACTATTTCTGACTATCTTAGATTACTCCTGATGTCTCGTGGCACTGCCTTTGCCACTTCTGAAGTAGTGATACATATACCATTAGCCAACCTCCTGATCCCCTGTATTTCATTGGTATAGCGATAGGCATAAACAAATGAACTGGAAAATAAAGAAAACCATATTGCTTGAATTATTTTATTGTTTTCACATCTTTCAATACTGTTTCTTGATTTTTGTTTTGGTTCTTTTCATTAGACTAGTTTGGAGGGAAGGGGGTGGGTAGGGAACGGCATATGTGGCTGCATTTGAATGAGTGTCACAGGAAATCAAAAGTGATCTCAGAGGGCAATGAAACCATTACAACATCAGAACTAATCTTAATGCTCCCCAGCTTGTACTGATTACCTGCTGTCTTATGAAACGGATAGTAAGCATATGATCTGATTAACAACAACAGCATACCCAATGTAATCCCACAAGTGGAGTCTGGAGAGGATAGGATGTAAGCATATGATATTCTAAATATGTACTTGATGCACTTATTATAGACTAGGTAAATGATATTACCAAATCAGGAAATAATACGTCAATAATATAGATAAGGAAGATATATGATACGGGTAAGAACCGAAGATGCTTGCAGAGGTGGTACACTGAGTATAAGAAAGAGTACATGGTAGTTATGTTAGTTAATTCCCAGTCATATTAAAGTTCTGTCATTTATACAGATTAGTCCCTAAGAGTTATATTTAAGTTGTTGAGTATTGCAAATTGGTCCCTAGTCGTTTTTGTCTTGTTCACGAGGGGACCACTAGTTAGTTACGGACTGTCAGTCCCTTTTTCTTCTGCATAGTACTAATACCCTGTATTCAGCTATTTTGGAAATCAATCAATATTATCTCTATCTTATTTTGCCCTAGTTAGCTTAGCTTCTTTGTAGTTTTCTTCTTCATTATTTGCAGCCGCAACAATATAAGGCACAGGAACCAGCGTCAAAATGATAGCAGTAACTTAGAATCTCTAGAACACACATGATATAGCAATTGCTCCAAGACACTGTTGCAGTCTTCTAGTGTACCCCGAAATCTAATGCCTTTGGCTTTGACCATAAAATGTTCTGAGATGGTTACAAATGTCTGAAGAGGCTGCCACTGGTAGCTGGTTTTCAGTTTTAATTCAGTCGTGCTAATGAGGTTAGCAGGAAGCTTTGTTGAAAGGAAGCCAGAGCTGACTTCCACTGAGAACATTACCAAGAAACGAGATGCATTCCCTGAAAACAAACTTAAATATCAAAATTTGTAACATTTGAAAGAGGCACTCAACTATGTTTCAAATGTAAAAATATATATCCCTCTCTCATATCGCAAAAGCATCAGCATTCAGGGGCGGACGTAGATAGAGCCGAGGGGGTTCATCCGAACCCCCTTCGACGAAAAATTACATTGTATATATAAGGTGAAAATTATTTTTTATGTATATATAGTAGATGTTGAACCCCCTTATCTTCTTCCTTTATGACTTCTTTATATTTTTGAACCCCCTTGACATAAATCCTGGCTCCGCCACTGTCAGCATTATAAACAACAGATGTTACTGTGAGACTTGCATAATAGAAGTCGTTTTCAGCAGAGCACCACACCGCCAGATATAGAATGTTTTGACTAGAAAAGCAGGTAGCCTTTTTTTATCTAGAATGTGAAATTAAAATCTTGATGAGAAAAATTCAGCTATCTATTTTGATTTGATTAAATAAATTGCACATCTCGAGGTGATATCAAAGATTCTTACCTCTAACTCAACAACCCAAATTAGCGCGACTCTCATCCTTCATTATCCATTTATTTTACATATTTTACAAACTATTAAACCAATCCAAAAAAGGTGCTGGGAATATCTCCTATTATAGTAGTACCCATTTATTACAGCCACATTGAGTTGAAAGCATCATCAAACTCACGTACCAGGATAATGCAGTAGATCTGGATCTCCAACAAAAACAGCAGACTTATTCCTACCTCTGGTAAAAATGGATACTTCTTCACTCGCTTGATCCATAATAACAAAAGAAGGGAGATCAATTAATGGAGGATCATTGATAGGTTCCACCAGTATAGGAATATCTAACTCATTCTTCCCATTTTTGTTCATTGTAGAGACTTGAATTGTATCAGTGCCGTAGAAGTTCTCATTCCTGATTCAAAACAACACATGAGACTCGTTAACGCAACACTTTCAATCCTATTGAAAAGTTATTTGCAAGAGAGGGTGCACCCCCCTTTTTTTTTCTAATCCCGGGGAAAGGTGTCCCACAGTTGCTGGCCTAGTTTAATGTTTAAATATAATTTATTTATCTTTTGAAAAAGAACAACTAGCATGAAATGAGAGGAAATAAGATAGTTATTAATGTTGTATGAAAGGGAGTGGAAGAGCTACAAAAATGCTGATACAAAAAAACAGTTCATAATTGTAGTTCTGTCTTCTGTTACATAGACTTCTCACTAAAGGATGAAGGAGAAAATAGACAGCCATG
This sequence comes from Lycium barbarum, assembly GCF_019175385.1. Taxonomy (NCBI): domain Eukaryota; kingdom Viridiplantae; phylum Streptophyta; class Magnoliopsida; order Solanales; family Solanaceae; genus Lycium; species Lycium barbarum. Next base: position 112,014,034 of record NC_083338.1, read on the forward strand.
AAATCACAAATGCGGATCTAGAATAGTCTTTAGTATAAGAAATAGTGTAGAAAGAGAACTTTTGCCCAAGTTCATCAGGAGACCATAGATTCTCAACCTGTCCTAAATGCTGATAGAATAAGAACATTCCAGCTCTATCAATAACTGGTTCATTAGTAAAGAAAAGCTAGCACAACAATATTTTCTTCCGAATTGGTGCTCTATCAAAATTTATTCTCAAAGTAACACTTTCAAATATAGTAATTCCCAAACAAATACTTTTATTTTCACCAACCATGTTGCTTTAGTGAAAAGAGCACTATTAAGAAAAAAAAACCTTCATTTTTACTAAAATATGATATTCCTATCTAATTGTGCTCGTAATATTAATTCATAAACTAATATGTATTCTCACCCATTATTCTTGGATTTTTACTTGTTCTTCCAGCATCTTCTTCTAAGAGCCTGGTACACATTCTTTACCACACACCTCCCATCAATTCAAACATGATTTGTGCGATAAGCATACACTTAAATTCTGGTTCTGAACACTCCAATTATAAATGTGCTCAAGTTCTCATTCAAATTCTGGCAGAGTTGATGTTATTTGTGATTAATATTGTTCCAGCAAATTTTTAAGTGTAAAAATGAGTAACGCATGAAACCTAGAATCAGGAGAAGGGTTCCATGAATCATGATGGATTAGATCATGTGGAGTGGGTGGCGTAAGTGTTAGGGGGATCGCGAAAAAGAATGAAGTGCTATATATGACATATTATAGTGTTATTTCGGGAAATTTTTTGAAAGAAGATTTTTTTTTTTTAAATAGTGGTAGACTGGAATAAAGATACACTTGAAAAATCTACGCATACACAAGGATGACTTCCCAGCTAGAAAAAGGACACTTTAGAAGCAAATAATAATCAACTTACTAAATTCCGAAGAAAATTCAACAGATAAATAAATGGTGAGAATTTATATGCAAATAATCATACCCAAAGTACTGCAGCGACTGAATTGCAAAATTGATTTCTTCTAAACAACCTGTTAAAGTTAACTCAGTAGTCTTTCCAACCTCTTTGGACGTAGAAGAAATACTCCAGGTTGGCTGCCAAAATTGCATTATCATAGGAGACAGAAAGATGATCCCAGATTGTGCACTAAATGTAATGCTGATATTTTCAGTTGAATCCGAATAGATAATCTCAAGTCCAGAGAAACCACTGCATCCAGTTAGCAGACCAGATTATAAACTCTTAGAAATCAAAAGCAACACAAAATCTTGACTAGAAATTTACCCGAATCTCGGACTAATAACATCTTCAGTTGCCAGCAATTTACTTGGAACAGAAACGAACTGAGGAGGGATGCTTAGAACAGATATATCCACACCACCAGAGGCAATGTTCCCGTTCACGTCACATATTGTATAAGAGAAAGAATCCCTCCCATAGAATCCTTTGAAGGGTGTATATCTAAAGAGATCTCCATATTGAAGAGTTGAACCATGACCTGGCTGTGCATAGAAATTCAATTGAGGCAACTTTTCACGAAGACAGCTGAAAAACAGAAGGAAAATACATACACACATTCTAAAACTCTGTGTTAGGAAAAAAACTTGATCAGCTGTAGATGGACTATTTGATAACCTATGTGAGAAAGCATGTCTAAACACATTTTGTACACATACATTATACATAGTGGACAATATCCATGAAATTCTCTTACCTCTAACTTTTAGTTACAAAACAAAAAGTATATATTCCATCAATTGTGTAATCCCAGTACACCTACCTTTGAAAATTCAGAAATTGTAATGTTATGGTCAGCAAAATAGTCATTTTCAAGAGCATCAAAAGCAATTGAATCATCCTCCCAAACCCAGACCGAATCGTTCTGTACTCTAGGGAAATACTCACCTGAAGGGCAGAAGAAATCCTTGGGTCAGATGAAGTCAGGTCAGGAAAAGCAAGAATTACCAATTTCAATGACCATGTAGTTGAAGGATTAAAGTAGTAATTCTGCATTATAACAAGCTTCATTTGATCTTACCCTATAAGAAATTCATTTTAAGTTTCAAAGGAAAGAACTCACTAGTGTATACATTCACACCAAAGGGGCATGGCATGAAACGCATTCCATCAAAAGAGGCACATAACTCATAGGTGCCAACATCCTTTGCCAGGTAGCTGCCACTATACATGCCATCCTTATTGTCAATAAAAGTCCATGTTGAAAAACCTGATCTGTTAACTGAACCAATCTCCAACTTTAACTTTGATTGTTGTAAGAGGACTGGATTAAAATATGAATCCATGAGTTGTATTGTGATATCATTCTTTGTCAGCTTTGGTACTTTTGGACTGAATTTCACAGGTCCTGAAAGAGATATATTAACTTTGCCTGCATCAAAGCAATGAAACATCAGAGAAACTAGAGAATCAGAAGATCCATGCATCATCATCCTCAATAAAGTTAAACAAGTTGATGTATGACGTATACAAATGTTTGGCTGCATAGATACTGCGTTGTGACCATTAGTTGATTTTTTCAAATAATTCACAGGCTGGAATTAGGACTATTTCTAGCCAAATAAAAAAAGTTCTGGTACAAGAACCATCTCTTCATATCAACAAGAAAGTGCTCCTTTCCTAGTTAACTCCCACAAATTAGTTATACTTCATGAATATGCATAAAGATTAACAGCATAAACATGTACCTGCAGTTACTGCCTTTCTGAATGGATGACCACCATTTAATGGAATATTTCCACAAAATACACGAATTTCATAGATTCCACTCCTCTCTGGTATATAATTAACATCAAAGGCACTAAATCTCATGTTTCTCGGCTGCAACCAAAATAACTATCAGTTCCGTCTATTCTAAAGCCTAACATAAAGAACACTATGGAGAATCCTTACATCAAGGTTCGTATCAGCCAGAGGAGTAAACCCAAGTTCCACATCATTAAGTGCACCGCAATTCAAATTCGTACCACATAGAGTTCCTATGATAGAGAGGCAAATAATCAAAAATTGTCAAGGTAAGTGTATCCTATTTATCAAAAACTGAATTCTTATTTTCATACCATTGACCATCTTCATTGGATGTATGCTTGCTTGTGCATGATAGGAATCAAATTCATTCACTACTTGTACTTGCAGGCTTTCTGACTCAACAAGTGAAGGATATAGATAAGCATCCTTCAAGAAGACAGAGAACCGTGCAGCTTCACCAGCAACAGAGTCATTTAAACCCGACCCATTAACAATACTATTCATTCCATCACAATAACCTATAAAATTTGAAATAGTAGATCAGAAGCTAAGTACTGAAAAAGTACTACCTCTGATGCATAGCTTCGTATGCAGAAGGAATATCAAGATGATAAAGTATCAGAAGGTAATTATAACAGCACAAGCTACTTATAGCATTAACAAGCAGTTAAAAGTTCAATCTGCTACACTGGAAGAGATGGGGAACTTTTCATTTCTGAAATATTCTTACCCTAATTTGAGATTATTCACAAGGTTACCTGCTAACTTAACCTCCGACGTGATTTCTTTTCAGTGAGAAGCTTCTTTGAGTCTAAAATCTAATCATACGTGAATTTCTAAAGTGTTAACCAGGTGTCACTGAAGCAACTGAAAGAAATAGTTCCATAGATAACTAAGCTAATAGCAATAAAAAGAATGCATACAAAAACTAAAATTTTAGAGCAATTTGTTGATATGAGAGGCATAATAAGCGTAAAGGAAAGAAACCAAGAAATGTAAGTGGCAGCAAACGTAGTCGCTAAAGCACCTATATACACAGTAAAATGAAACGGCATAGTTGAGATGGAATTATTGTGCTCTTTATGATATATCATAAGCTTGAAGTCCCCTGGTTCCGTTAGGCTGAAGGAAAACAACTGGATACCCAGGCCAACCTGCTTGAATTGAATATCTGTCACAGGAATAATCAAATCTGTTCCATTTTCAATAACTTCAACATCAAATTCATACAACCCTGGAACAAGATTTCCATATTGATCGTGCTGGTGAATAAAACCTTCCATCAGAGAAAATATTTGGAAATACTTTGTTTCAACTTCCCACTGCAATAAACATTTTGAAACATCCACAGATCCTGCAAGATGAACCTAGGAATCAGTTACTATCCAAGAGCAACATGCACTAAAGCAAAGGGCAACAAAAGTATTCACCAAAAGTTTGTAAAAGACATAGTGAAATCACTTTTTGTTAAAGCATGAATAAGATTCAAAATCTAACCAAAGAAAATAGAATAAAAATCAATATAAACTTTATCAATGTATCAGCATCCTTTGTTAACACTTAAAGAACTAATAAATTCACCTTGATGATCAATATCAATTGAAGAGCATGAAGAATTTCTCCAAGATTGTTGCTAGAACTAAAAAAACAAATATTATTAGCCTTATGCTTACATGAATCACCTGGGTTCACTATGAGCATTAGCGGACAGCCCCTCAATGTTTGGTTGTCTCCATGTATATTAAGCAAAAGACTTCCAGCTGTAGATACAATAAACTCCGCCACAAGATAACCAGATCTATCCCATCCTTTATTGGTGAAATTGAGCATATTTGCAACGGAACCATTGAAAGTAGATATAGACAATGTAAAGTTGTAAGAGTTCAGTCCTTCACTTGCTGAAGAGATATTATTCCCAAATGCATCTTTAGGAAGAATCGTAAGTGAAGCTTTCGTCCCTGCTACAAACTCACTCACTCCGTTTTTCCATGACACCATGCTTGCAGATGGATAGATGTTACCTTCATATACACAGCATAATTGAGTAAGGAATAGTTGATAAGATGCCGACATTAACAGAAAATTTAGGGTGTGGTCGGTATGGAGGAAAACATAACATTTTTCAGAAAATGTTTTCCAATTTTCCCATGTATGTTGGTCAAAATGTTTTGGAAACATTTTTTCTTGGAAAACGAGTTCCATAAGTGACATTCCAAGTTCATTGTCTCCTTCGCACCCACCCAATGCCCTGAACCCCCGCCCCTTGACCATCTCACCCACTACCACCCCCGAACCCCCATAGTGTTTTGTTAGATTACATATAAGTGCTCTTGGGATGATATTTTTTGGCTTACTTACCAAACACTAGGAAATAAGTAAGAAACTCACTTGTTTTCCCAGAAAACTTTTTCTAGGAAAACATTCTTCATGCCAAACACAGCCTTTAACTTCATTATTAGACCACTTAATTTGCATGTAAAACTTATCAAATTTATCCAACAAAGAGAAACTGCTCCACCGGATGCTTATACATACAAATAGACGAAACGTTTAATTAGACGAATTTATGTACTATAGTCAACAATGAAGTTTCAATAACAGGATTAAGTGACTAAACCTGGGGTGACTAGAAAATGCAGTGAAGAATCAAAGACATTGAAGTGATCTTCAGTAATCAGCACATTGAACAATCCAGTCTTGATGGGAACAAAAGAAATCCTCCAACCCCCAAAATTACCACCAAAATTTGATGAAACTCCAGAAATGTAAGAGCTGTTTCCCATCTTATCATTGACACTGATGTTGGGATTGAAAGGGTGCTTGAATTTAGCAGGATCAAAATTTCCAATAACTTTCACCATTATGGTTGCCACATCCCCAGCCACAAATGTATCATTGTTGTCCACCCAACTAAATGCAAAACTAGGAACTGCCAACTCTTCTGCCAAAACAAAAAACAAAGAATGTTACACCCATTTCTCGGGCCGGAACTATATACTCCCTCCGTTCCAATTTAAGTATCTTACTTTTCTTTTGGTCTTTCTCAAAAAAAAAGTCTTTCAATATTTAGTATGTTATAATTCAAACATCACACACGTCGAAAGTTTAAAATCACAAAATTTAAAGAATATTTTAGTACATTACACACCTTTAATTTAGAATCACAAGATTGAAAAGTCACTCTATATTTCTTAAACTTCGTGTCAGTCAAACAAAGACGCTTAAATTGGGACGGAGGGAGTATACATGTGTATAGTAGGATGGAGGGAGTATACATGTGAACAGTATTTATCAAAACCTTTTGTGTTGTGTCATGTGTGTGTGTATATACTATTTAACTGTGCAACCATTTGTTCTAAATTCTTGATCAGTTTCAGTCTAGATCGTAGTGTTTCTGAATAGACTTACATACAGTAACTTTGGACTTGGCAGTGAGGAGTTTGAATTACCTGATAATGAAAGTTGATGAGTTAAAGAGATGATGAAGAAAACTAAGATGGTACAGAGGAGAAGTTGGTTCGCCATGGATGATTGATCACAAAGAGAGCGGGAGATATTTGAGCGGTTTTTACACGACAAAGTTGGTTTTCTTATACTTATAATGAATGTTTCGTGCGGTGTGGGCTAATTTCTTTTTCAAAAGTGCAACTAATAGACACACTGATTACATGCAAATGACTAGTGTCATTAATTAGGCTGTCCAAGAAAAAACTAAAAACCGAATCGAATTAAAAAATCTGAGCAAACAGACTTAGAAAAATTGAGTATTTAGTGAATATTAAACAAGAAAAACTAAACCTAACCACCGGATATATATATATATATATATATATATATATATATATATATATATATATATATATATATATATATATATATATTATTTTATTATTTTTATAAATAACTAAAAAAAATTATAATTGAAGTTTTTCTTTGAAAATTAGTCTAGATATATTCGTCATCTAAGTTGGGGGGTCATTAGCACAAATGCTCCCATTCGGGGTGGCCTATAATTTTTGCCTTTCAAATATGTGGTCTTTAATATTTGTCCTTCGGCACTTGTCGTGCGGCATAAGTTTAGATTTCGGGTTGCAAAAGTGTATATTTTCGTATCATAATATCTCACAAGAACAATGGAGGTGGAGTACAATAGTTCATTTGTACAAGAACAAGGGCGACATTCAGAGTTGCAACAACTACAAGGATATCAAGCTGCTAAGTCATACTATGAAAGTTTGGGAGAGGGTGGTGAAGATGAGGGTGCGGAGAGGCGTGTCTATTTCTGAGAACCAGTTCGGATTCATGCCATGGCGCTCGACTATAGAAGTCATCCATCTTGTAAGAAGAATGGTGGAGCAGTATAGAGAGAGGAAAAGGGATCTTCATATGGTATTCATCGACCTAAAGAAGGTATACGACAAAGTCCTAAGGCAGGTCCGATGGAAATGCTTAGAGGCTAGAGGTGTACCGGCGGCGTACGCTAGGGCAATCAAGGACATGTATGATGGAGTCAAGACCAGGGTAAGGACAGTGGGAGGAGACTTAGAGCACTTCTTGCACCAAGGATCAGTTCTCAGCCCATTTCTATTTGCCTTGGTGATGGATAGATTGACGCGGCAAATCCAAGGTGAGGTGCCTTGGCAATGGCGGAGCTAGAAATTTTGGTAAGGTTATTCAAATGTTGACGAGGATATAATTTTTTTCCGATAAATGAGTGCAACAAATTTTTTTAACATCATCACTGCACACTCGCCTAAAAATTTATGGTCCATTTGATTTCGCAAGTTATTCTTGATAAATTTCATTGCTAGAAAACTCTTATGGTGATTACAATTTCAAATGACAACCACATACCCAGTGTACGTAATCCCACAAGTGGAGAACAACAAGGGGCATTCCGAGAATGTTACAAAGCGAGAGATAACGACTAATTAATATTCCTTGAAAAAAAAAAGAGAACAAAGTTGGATAATTAAAATGTTCACAGAAGTAATTAAAAAAGAAAAGAGAACTGAATAAGAGGTTGCTAACTTGCTATTAGATCTCGTAGTCTCCTTTTTAACAATACGTCATCTTCTTTTCTAGGAAATAACAAGGAAAGAAGAAAGACTAAAGAAGCTTTAATAAATGAGTCCAACGTAACTCCAAACCAACATAGGAATAAACCAAATGCAAATTAATCATATTTGAATGCAAATTAATCATAACTCAAATACAAATAAGTTTAGTCGGAACATGGAAGAAAATAAGTACAAATACAAATCAACCAAGTAGCTTAAGACATTGTTTGTATATTTTCTTTTAAAGAAAGAAGATGACCAGCGTTTGACGCAAGCTTTAAACTGTGACTTTTAGGTAAAATTGGACACCCTTTACCTCTAAGCTCTCTATCTCAATTATTTTAAGGGTGTTCAAAATTTAATTTATATCCAATTAACTATAATATCTAATTCATATACTAGTACCATTTTCCAGCTAAGGGTGTGCAGGTGACCACCCTTGGCCATGAGTGGCTCCGCCACTGTGCCTTGGTGTATATTATTCGCGAATGACATAGTTCTAATTGACGAGACTCGCAGCGGAGTTAACGCTAAGCTGGAGGTTTGGCGAGGAACCCTGGAGTCTAAAGGGTTCAGGTTGAGTAGGACCAAGACAGAATATTTGGAGTGCAAGTTTAGCGACGCAACGCATGAGGCTGGCGTAGAAGTGAGGCTTGGTACCCAGGTCATTCAAAAGAAAGGAAGTTTCAAGTATCTTGGGTCTATTATCCAAGGGAATGGTGAGATTGATGATGATGTCACACAATGTATTGGGGCAGGGTGGATGAAATGGAGGCTAGCATCCGGAGTCTTGTGTGACAAGAAGGTGCCTCAAAAACTTAAAAGCAAGTTCTACAGTGGTGGTTAGACCAACTATGTTAAATGGGCGAAGTGTTGACCAGTCAAGAACTCTCACGTTCAAAAGATTAAAGTTGCGGAAATAAGAATGTTGTGATGGATGTGCGGGTATACTAGGACAGATAAATGAAGATATCCGAGACAAAGTGGGTGTCACGCCTCGAACCATGGCCTGAGCGCAATACAGCACTCGATACCTGACTGCATGTGACCGAGCAAACCACATCGCTTGCTGACTCAACATGGGCATGAACTGATGCGGAATAAACTATAAACATGTATAATTTAAGTAAAGCGTGGGACCATAAATCGTAAGTCTGAAAATATCATAATATCATAATGCGGAATAGTTTGAATAAACATAATAATAATGTGCCAAAATGGCTAGACAACTCTGAATATCTAACATAACATAACTGACTAGTCTATGAAACCTCTGACATGAGTCTGAACTGTTAAACATGATTGCTGGGACAAGGCCCCAGCATACCTTAACTGCATAACTATCATCAAAATAAATAATGACAAGGCCCCGAAGAAGATTGGGCTCACCAACAGCTAATACATGCAATGTCCTGCTGAGCAAATGCGTCGTCCTGTAAGTCTGTACCTGCATCGTGAAATACAGGCCTCCAGGCTATAGAAAAGGGACATCAGCACATTGAATGTACTGGTATGTAAAGCAACTGAGCGAAATAAACATGGCATAAAAAATAACATGATAAGAATTGAAACTGTAACCTGGTCATGAACATGAACATGAATACATACATGAGTAAAAAATAAATGTGGGAGAGCATTAATATAACCGACATGAAACCACCACTTTAGTGTGTAGCGTCTGATCTCTGCCCGATCAGCTAAGCCATCTTGTACCTTGTCGGGGTACAAGACATGAACATGACATAAATTGATCCAAATCCTTTAATGGGGACAATATGAAGGAATCGTCCTATCTGGGCGGATAGATCCTTATCCTACACTGGCAAACGTAGTTTCAGGTATAAACCTGCTCGGTAATCTGTGCAACTCTAAAAAACATAGAAATGGTATAGTTGGCTAAGAAGCCCGTGAATTTCATAAAATGACTTGTATTATAACATGAATATAGTTATATAATATACTTGCATGAAAATGTGTAGACATGTAGGACTTTCATGAAATTAAGCATAATAGTTCATAACTTGTATTTTAGAACCCATGAAATTCAAAGCATGGGTTTTCATGGATTACGAACAGATTTTCAATAACCAAAATGGAGTATTAAGAAAACAATAACGAATTATCTGTACAATCATGGTATATCATAGTAAATGTGCTTAGGGTTATCATTAACATGGCTAAAACCCTAATTTTGGTATAACTTCATACTTTCATGGAAGTACGTGGCATGGGAAGAAAAAAGATGTTACCACAAGTAGTTAGAAACCCTACATACCTATTATTGCTCCAAACTTGCAATGGAAGTCCAAAAGTTTGGACTTTGAACCTTGAGATGGGTTTGTTTGAAAACCCTAGGTTAAGAATAGTGGAGCTCGCTTAGGAATTGATTATACGATGATAGAGTCGCCTGAAAATACGCGGAAAGGACTTACCTTGATGTAGAAGATGGTTGGGAAGAGAAAACCTTCGTGCTAGAGCTTGGGATCCATGAAAACTGATTTTCTAGAATAAAGTATCGTATTTACATTGTTTGTTGTCGGGGAGGATTGAGGATGCCCTTTGACGGTCCGTCGAGTTGTTTTGATGGTCTGTGTCAGATTTTTGACGGTGCATCATTGACAGTCTGTCGACGTGTCAACGGTCTGTCAATTCGACTGTACTGTCAGTAGCCTAAGAAATTCTAGAGAGTTTGAAAAATGAGGTTCTAGGGACGATACGTTTTGACAGTCCGTCAACCAATCGACAGTCCGTCCCTTTGGCCGTCGAATGTCACCTGCAGAACTGAGTCTAGTTTAAATTCCCCATTTTGGCTTTCGAGATCCCTGAGTCATAGACACGACTTAGTTTAAAGGTACGAGGTGTTATAATGGGAGTGGCCTCGGTGGATGATAAGATGCGGGAAACGAGGCTGAGATGGTTGATCATGTGCAGAGGAGATAAATGGATGCCCCAGTACGGAGATGTGAGAGGTTGGCTATGGAAGGTTTCAGGAGAGGTAGAGTTAGCCCGAAGAAGTACTGGGAGAGGTGATTAGACAGGACATGGATAAGGTACAGCCTACTGAGGACATAACCTTAGATAGGAGGCCATGGACGATACATAGTAGGGTAGAAATGTAGTAGGTAGTCCTGTGTTGCTCTACTTAGTAGGTCCATAGTACTAGTCGTAGTATTACTTGTATAATTTCTTGCCTTTCGACTTCTGTTACATTCTATTATTTCTTGTACTGCGATTAATTAATTTGTATATCGACTGTAGTTACTGTTTTTTTTCATAATGTTATATCATTCTTTTTACCTTATTTAGCTGTGGTAGCTACTGCTTCTTTTTTCAGGTTTGCTTTATCATGGCTTTTTCGCTCTTGTTATTTTCATTTTAATACTGCTTTTATCTACTTGTCTGTCCTTTTTTTTCAAGCTTTCTCTTGAACCGAGGGTCTTCCGAAAACGACCTCTCTACCTTCCAAGGTAGAGGTAAGGTTTGTGTACACTTTACCCTCCCTAGACCCGATATTGTGGGATTTCACTGGATATGTTGTTGTTGTTGTTGTTGTTGTTGTAATATCTCACAAGTTATGCGAACACGACAAAACTTTCAAAACTCAACATAAAACGGCCAAAAAGGCATCAAACCCTACAAAAACAGTCACATTATTCAACTAAAAAAAGATAAAGAACAGATGGCCCAACAAGCATAACTCCAGTTTCTGAACATTACAACAGATTCTGAAAATACTACACAATTTATGTTGCATAACTTAATTCCAACAGAACTTATGTCAAGTGAAATAAACGTTCAGTTTTCGAAGACAAGTGTTACAGATCTTATGCCGAGCGAAGCAGGTCTGAATATTTTCATTAAATAAGTAGCAGGGACAAAAATTAAAGACCACAGATACGAGGGACAAAAACTAAAGACCAAGCGCGTTTGAAGAGAATCAGTGCAAAAACTTCTCTAAATTTTGATGTCCCAATAAGCTTTATGCTCAAGCTCGACTGACAAGTGACACGTTTTCCCATATACCAATCTATAAGGGAAAGATCCTCATAGGTGACTGTATGTTGTTCGATATGCCATATAGTATCACCTAACTTCACAGTTCAATCCTTACGCGTTCATTTTCTCAACAATCTGCTTAATCTTCCTATTTGACACTTCAACTTCACCACTCATCTGGAATGATAGATAGTCCTAACCTTGTATCTGTCACGACCCAACCCCGTGGGCCGCGGCAAGTGCCCTAGCTGGGCACCTATACATACCCGATACCCAAATTAGCATATTAACGAAATAATATAATAATAATATTAATGGACGCTACAGAATTTAGCATAAAAAGCAGACTTGGCACACATAGGCCGATAAGGCCATCATAGAACAAAGTATCTCAAACATATGTACAGAACCCACACAGATGTATCCACAGACCTCTACAGAACATATCATAATCATAAGACGGGACAGGGCCCCGTCATACCCAGAACAAAGTACATATCCAGATAGCAGTGACAGACTGTACCAAAAGATGGGCTCTGAAGAAGAGAGCGCCCCAAAATAGCAGAAGTGGGATCCTAAACAGATGGATCAGCGAACCTGTCGTCTGTACCTGCGCGGCATGAAAACGCAGCCCCCGAAGGAAGGGGGTCAGTACGAAATATGTACTGAATATGTAAAGCGGAATCACAGAAGTCAAATCATAATGGTTATAGAAAATGAGTACAAAATCCAGAGTGTCAAATGCATATTTCCAAAACAGACAGAATGTGTACAGAAACATATGTCATATCATATCCGGCCCCTGCCACGGGACTCGGCAGACAGAACATGGTCACCCTCCCGACACTGGTGCCACAATACAGAGGAATCAGAAAAAGGGGCGTGGCCCCGTATCATAAAATGTCATATCAAAATGGCCATAACAGATCAGATCAGAATAGGCGGACATGGCACATCATACTCCACAGACCCATGTACGCGTATACCTGCCCCCTCACATCGGGGCGCGGCGAACAATGCAGAGAATCACGCTTGACAACATATCCTGGCCCGGGCTCAGTGTGGGAAACATTGGGACATCCACGAATGGAGTAGTGAGAGACTAATGCAATTTAAAAATATCATAAATGTTTTCAAAGACTCAATGAAGCGTATCAAAGCCAAACAAATCCAATGGAGTCGGACGGAATCATAATAAATGTATCTCGGATATCATAATAAATTACGGAAACATAACCTTCCTGAAGTTATTCCGAGTGTCAAAATAATTTATAATATTTAATAGAATATTTAAAACAATATTCGTTAAGCGATTAGTAGGGTAATCAAAACATTTCTTTCAAAAATCGCTTGAAAAGGGAGCTTTAGCACATTAAGGGCAAAACCGGAAATAGTAGGCCCGCTGATAACGTCCAAATCCACCCTATTAATTAGAATGGGCACGGTCGTATGCAAATATATTTACCCAACTATGAGTTGGGGTCGAATCCCACAGAGAACAATATGTAGGCGAGTAGGAAAAGTAGGAATTTTCACCAACTACGCTAAAGCCAAACGATAGATAATATTTTGGTTTTGTTTGAGAGAAAATTATAACTAATGCAAAAATGTAAACTAACCTAGAAAGCAAGTAAAATGATCAATGGCCACAAGCATGGATACAAGGGAAACTACGCTCAAGTAACGATCCAATGTATTTCATGATTTACAAATAATGGTGAGTTTATATTACTTAGCCTCGGATAATGACTCTAAATTAGCTTCTTCCGAAGACTAACTAGACTACCTAATTGAATATATCCCTAAAGCAATTAGGAGCATTAAGAACACCCGAATATGGCTACAAGTGGTGTCGCCTATTCCTAGGTCGATTTCCATTAGATGAGGGTTAACGCCCCAAATTCTTGTTAATTAATCTTTCCCAATCCCGAGTTTGCCTCTTCCAAGTTTAAACCGAAATAAATGGGCAAGTCTTAGGGTTAGCTACTCCCTTAAGAATCATTCAAAATGAGATTAATTAAAGAAACAATAACTCACTTCATTAGGAATAAAATCATTCAACACATAAACAAAACAAGAGATTCAATCCAAACTTAAACAATATATACTTCCATAAAGAAGGTTCAAGTATTGAAATGAAATACTACACACATAAATATTCAATACAAAGCAAGAGTAGAAGAAATGGGTAAAGAATTTCTCATTGGGTGCTTCCAAATCTTCTCTTCCAAGGTGTTGGTGATGAACCCTAGCCTCCAAGAACTTGTGTGTTGTGCCAAAGATGAAAATATTTTGCCCCCTAGTCTTCCTTTTATGTTTCCCAATTTTTCTAAGTCCAAAAAATGACAAAATATGCCCCAGATTTTCGTTTTTGCAGTTCTGCCCGTTTTTTGCAAATCTGTCCCGTTTTTGCAAAACTGTCCACTTTTGACAGTTTTGCAAAACTGTGCAGTTTTGTCCAATTTGACCTCTTTTTGACTTTATTTTCACTTGGTTTCTTCCGATCACTTCTAAATCACATAAACCTGTAAAATAGATGTAAATGATATTAAATGCACTATTTTCTCAAGCAAACATAACAAAAATATAAGATTAAAGAAGAGATAAATTGGTAAAATACCAACTTATCACCCGCCTCGGGACAAATAAGGCGGCGGGCTCAAATCATGCCCTCTAAGCTTATGGTATCACCTAAAAAGGTTATACAGACATTCTATGACTTTCCGAGTAATTTAGAGCAAAATTGCATAATTTCAGAAAAAGCGTATCAAAATGGTTCAATTCTACTGAAGGAAAAACTGAAATTTTCTCTTGCGGATTCCGAGGGCCAAGAGGTCCTTCGAGGCCCAGATCCGACCCTAACACACTAAGGGCATGCCAAGGGAAGAATAGGGGTTGCTTTACATACCTTTCACGCTCCTTAAGCCTTTCCAAACTCACTTCCCGTTTCGTCGAAAAACTGCAATTGGTCAAGTTTACCAATTGTAAGCTATGAATACCAAAGTTCCAACTTAATGCATATTTGGCTACCGAAATTTCGGCAGCACTTCCCCTATACATATAGCACCCCGAGAATTCAACTCGGCTATAAATCATCAACAACAACCCAAACGACAACAACAATATCAACAATGAACATTAAAAACACAATTATCCCTCAACTAGTCATTTTTCTCACAAGTTGACAAAATCTTCAATTCAGCCCACTTTCAACTAATATCAATAATTTCACATTCAACAACAATCAAGATCATCACCATATAGTTCTAGAAACATTTCATATCGTTTTCCTTAAGGTATACACTCGATATACATAATATACAACTTTCCGCCAAAGTCATAACTTATGCAAAACATCAAATCTTTGGCATACAACTTCATAACAAGTTTCCAACTTCCAAATTCATCAATGATCATCATAATTCACAACCAAACAACTTCATTTCCTTAATGTCGGAAAATCATACTAAAACGACATAAGTTTCTACATTCCAATTCAATACAAACTTATATCATTCTAACTTCATTTACATATCAAGCATTACAACAACACTCCAATACACTAAACAACTTAATTCATTTCTATTCCAAATGCAATATACCACACGGCCATATGCTTATTTTTCCATATCAACTAAATTCATCCAACTTTCAATTCCCATATGCATTTCATCACAATCACAACTAGAATATAACATGAATTCTATACATTTTGGCTATACAACATATATATACACACGGCTACACCTCCAATTCCAAACCCACATTACAAACTTCCATTTTTCCATATAATCAACACATTTCTACATACTACAACACAAACAAAACTTCATAACACAATAAAAAGGTAGAAATTCTTACCTTTTCTTCAAGTCTTCTTCACTTGGAGATATGCTCACTTTGGTGATTCTAATGCTCCCCACTCCAATCCAACTATACCAAGTTACAAAGGAACCTTGACTTAGTAAGAAAACCACAAAAGAAAAATTTTTGGAACAATATTTTGGAGGGTCAATTTTCCATGCTCCACCCGAAACCCTCTTGCTCTCTCTTTTATTTTTGCTCTTGTTTGTTCTTGTTCATTCTTATCACAAGTCTTGTATGCATATATAATTGAAGTGCTTGGTCACATGACCAACTAAATTGGGCTTGGATCATGGCCTTAAGTGGCCGGCCATGTCCCTTAATTTGGGCCTAAATTTCAATTCAATTTTTGAGCCCGATGACTTGTGAATCATATTTTGTAATTCCCGAAACTAATTTCCAAAATTCCAAAATTACCCTTAACCTTGTCCCACACTTTCATGACTCTATTCTTTCATGCATAACTCCTATGTCCAACAAAATATCAAATTTGACCTTATATCTCAAAAATCCAATATATGACAAGTTTTTCCAAACGTGTGAAAACACGGGATATAACCATACTTAGCTAGACGAGTACGCACGAGCTTGTTGCAAAAATGAATTCCCCCATCATTTATCATAGCCCTCGAAGTCCCAAATTAAGTGAATATGATATTTTTCACAAATTCGCTACAACATTGGCATTATTTGATGTAGGAGAGACTACCTCTACCTATTTTGACACATAATTTTCTGCTACCAGTATGCATTTGTTTTCAGTTTAAGTGCTTTTAACTCATATCACCAAATCTTTGAGGCATTTTGATTGTATCTTCCCCATTTATATAATTTTGAAACATCTTTTATAATTCATCACAGATTTTGCTCACTTTATGCATATTAATAATAAAAATGGATTAATAATATGGAAATGATTTCCCTACCGAGTTAGGGTAGGTGACATCACGGCGTAAGGAATTGGATCGTAGGCCCTCATATTATATTGTTCATGCTCCAGTTACAAGGTTTGGGCGTGCGGGGGTGTGTTAAGAGTCCCACATCGGATATGGATAGGTAATTGATCTCCTTATATGGACTTGGGAAATCCTCCTCTCGTGAGCTAACTTTTGGGATTTAGTTAGGTCAATCCATTTCTTTGCATGGTATCAGAGCCAGAACCATTTCATTTCATTGTTTACCTGATATTGGGCCCCCGCTTATATTGTCCACGCTCCAGAATCCAATCCTGGGTGTGTGAAGGGTATTGATTCTCCACATCGGTTGTGGGATGAGTGTTTGGTCTCCTTATATAGTCTTGGACAATCTTTTTTCCTTTGAGCTAGCTTATGGGGTTGTGTTAGGCCTGATAAGTGGCGATTTTACCACTTATTATAGCCTCTTTGCTTTGGTTTGTGTGTACTTTATCTATTATATGAGGCTACTATTGGTGTGTATTTCTATTATTTCAGGCGCATTAAGTCATGAAGAGAATTTGAATCAAGCCAAGTGAAAACAAGGCAAAAAGGAGCTGAAACGAAGAAACTGGAATTTCTGCCCAGTGAATTGGTTTTCGCCATCGCGATGATGACTCATGCGATCTAAATAGTCAGCATGGTCAACTTTCCTGCGATTGCGTGGGACCTGCTTGCGATCGCGATGAAGCTCTTCTGGGTGAAACTGGACAATTTTGGAAATTCACCTTTTTGTTATCCCAAACCACATAAAACTTGACCAAACCTCGTGGAAACAGATCTTTGGCCATTCGTCCAAGTTGAGGAGCAAGAACTATACTTAGGGTTTGAATGTGTGGAGGCACCCAATGAGAATTCCTTTACCTATTTCTTCAACTCTTGCTTTTATTGTATATCTAAGTGTATAGCATTTTATTCCATCACTTTAATCTTGTTTATGCAAACATTCATATGTTTAAAGTTTGGATTGAATCTCTTGTTTTGCTTATGTATTAAATAATTTTTATTTCTAATGAAGTGAGTTAATGTTTTTTCTATGTACTCTTCAAGCTTTAATGTCATTTAGTGGTTGCAAAAATTAAGTGTGCCAATTTACCTTGGCTTTGCTTGGAAAATAAAGTAAGGGTTAGGAAAAAAGTAAATAGCAAGGATTTGAGGCTTAAAACTCATCTAATAACTTGAGCTAGGAATAGTAAAGTTAACTTGAGATTCAATTGGTAGTACTTAATATCACACTCTAGAGCTTGAAAAAGTTTAGAGTGAAATTCATCGATTTGGTTGGAAGACTTTCAATGAAATTTTAGAAACCATTATCTATTAACGTAAACTCACTCTTAGTTGTAAAATTGTAAAATAAATTGGATCGTTACTTGAGAGTAATTTATCTTGTTTTCCTTTGCTTGTGAGACCATTGATCACTTTACCCGCTTTGTAGTTAGTTTTATCTTTGTTAGTATTCTTAAATCAAAAAATCAAATATTGAAAAAGTGTTTGGCTTAGCTTAGTTGATGATAATCCTTTACTTTCTTAATCGCCTTTATCTTGTTCTCTGTGAATTCGACCCCGATTCATAGTTGGGTAAATGATATTGCGACGACCGTGTACACTTTCTCTTTGAGGAGTGGATTTGGACGTTATCGAGGCCCTAGGCCCAAAATCCATTCTTT
This sequence comes from Lycium barbarum, assembly GCF_019175385.1. Taxonomy (NCBI): domain Eukaryota; kingdom Viridiplantae; phylum Streptophyta; class Magnoliopsida; order Solanales; family Solanaceae; genus Lycium; species Lycium barbarum. The sequence continues at coordinate 112,032,333 of NC_083338.1, forward strand.
ACGAGAAAGTTCGAGAAAACATCGGTAATGTGCTTTTCCCCGTGGAATTCAACTGTGTTACCTTCAAGATATTCCGTGAAGAGATCTTGGAAGGGGTTGTTGACAAGATCTTGAAGCACGGTGTCTGTTTGAGATGTGGCCCCACCGACAAGGTACACCTCTCTAACCAGGGGCGGAGCCAGCCCTTCGGGTGTGGGTTCGGCCGAAACCAGTAGCTTTTGTCCGAACCATATATTTGTATTAAAAATTTTGTCAAATATGTACAAATTATTAATTAAGAACCCAGTAACTTTAAAGAATTAGAACTCCGAACCCACAAGCTTCGAATCCTGACTCCGCCTCTGTTTCTAGCTCTCGTAAGAAGGTGCTGGATTATAAGTATGTGCCTGGAGAAAATCCCATTTTATGAATGAGTAGATGTTAAGAATTGAAAAAGACACTGTGGTGCGTTTCATCGTGGTTGGGGCAAGGTATGTGGAGGGGGAGAAGGAATTCCATGTAGTTGTGAGCTTGGAGGGTGATTATCCTGGACCCTTTTACAAAGTTCTGTTTAGATTTAGGACCATTTTGGTTATGAGAATTTTTCATTTTCTTCCGAAAAATTATTTTACTATTTGAAAATTAACGTTTGGCCATGAATCTTCCAAATACAACTTGAAGTTGTTTGGAATTTAAAAAATATCTAAAATCTTATTTTTACTTTGTCACTTTCAAGACATTCAATCAGCTAAATATTCTTTGCAAAACTATAATCAAACACAACTCCATCTTCAACTCCAACTCCAGCTTCAACTTCAAAATTTCAAATAAAGTGAAAAATATTTGGTTTTCATGGCCAAAGACACTTCCAATACATCTTGGAAATAGACCAATGACACGTAAAGCTAACTTCTTTGTATTTAGTACTCCCTCCGTTCATTTTTACTTGTCCTCTATACTAAAAATAGATATTCATTTTACTTGTCCAGTTTGAAAAACAAAGAGTTAATTTACCATTACATACATGTTTTACTCTTTCTATTAATTATTTGGTTGGAAACTTCAGTGAATTTGTAAGTGAATGCACAACTTTTAAAATATGATTCATTGATTTCTTACTTACTAATTTGATTGCTAGTGATTATGTAAATGTTTTAAGGCGTAACATGTTTGGTTGCTAGTGATTATGTAAATGTTTTAAGGAGTAACATGTCTTCGCAGATACTTTTACTTGTCAAGGCGATAAACCTTTACCTAAAACTCTTCCAAAAATGTCTAGTTCTCTTGACGGATATTTTTAAAAATATCTTAATATAGTGCTCTTTTTCCTAGTTTCTTATAATTGATGGCCAAAAATTAAAAACCAGCAATTTGAGGGGCAAAGATTAAAGACCAGTACATATGAAGGGCAATCCGCACAAAAATTGGTTGAATTATTGATTGGACTTTGGATTTTATTTTCAAATTTTTTTGAATTTTGGATTGGATATTAGAGTTAGTACTTTGGATTTCCGTATATCCGAAATATTTATGTCTTATATTTAGCCCTACCCATATTATATATGCCCAATAAATTAGTCCAAAGGTCCAACCCATCATAATATAGGTTCAATATAAAATTTTCTATCAAATTAAATATAATATAGCTTGCAAAGCTAGAGTTTACTTCACTAAGTTAAGAATAAGGCAGCTTCTAATGCAACAAAGAGAATATTGTAGAATTAAACTATGTGACTTAATACCTTTTGATTTAGTGGTAGCAACTCTTTGTTGAATATGTGACTTGATACCTTTTGATTTAGTGGTAGCAACTCTTTGTTGAATCCACATATTTGGTTTCACATTATGCTAAGACCTGTAACTTGGCAACTAACACATTAATTTCGTTCCTAATAAGCCTGCCTTAAAGGCTCACAAGTCAAAATTGAAAATCCAAAATATCCAAATCGATTAATCCATAACAGAACTTAAAAAATCCAATCCAATATAATCCGAGCTCATTTGAATTGGATTTGGATTGTAATTTCTTCAACCCGAAAATCAAAAATCCAAATCGAAATTTTCATATTCAATCCGAACGTCCACCCGACCACCCCTAACGGAGCGGTGCCGGGTTGATATAATTTTAAAAAAAAAAAAATTGACGTGGGACAAGGCAGGTTGCGAGTTTGAACTTCCATAGGCATGCAAATGCATTAAATTAGATCTGATCTAAATATATAAATATAACAAAGTCATTGTATAATATATATGCTGTGAAATCAAGTTTAGTGGAGTATCTTATAAATGATATTGCTGGATTAATGCTAATGCAGCTATATATATATTTGAAAAATCAGCAAGATCCACAAAATAAGGTGGAGATTTAAATATTTTTGTTCAGAGGGTATCTCATTCTTTTTTCCCTTGTGTTTAATTCTGAGCTATTATTTTGCATTTTTATATTTTCAACTTTGAGGCTATTGTTAGCTTTAAGTTGCTACTAGGACTAAGTAGGTGTTTGGAACTTCAAATTATTGATTTGGGTGAAGTTTGTAAGAAATTGAAATTGTATTTGATCATAAGTTTTGTAAATAAAGATTTGAAATCAAATTGTATTTTTCTTCACCATGAAAACTCACAATTTGTTAAAAACTTAAAAACTATCAAAAATTCACCTAAATCTTATACAATCTTAGGAAATGAACAAACCAACCTAAATTAACTATTATCAAACGATTTCTCACAGTGAAACCAGCTCACGTTGGGTGTGTTTTATCGAAGGGGGAATGTGGACTGGTAAAATAGGAGTTGGGTAATTATTTTTGTAATTAAGATGAGTCTTAATACATAAACAGGCCCTTAAATTTGACCTCAGCTGGCAAGTATGCCCTCCAACTTTGGGTGTGAGCAAGTAGGCACTTCAACTTGTATAAAGTTGAACATGTAAACACAAATGCTGATGTGGCATTGACTTGGCACTGACGTGGTCCTTCAAAATTTATGTGACACGTCAGCGCCACATCAGCATTTGTGTTTACATGTTCAATTTTATACAAGTTGAGGTGCCTACTTATGCACACCCAAAGTTGGAGAGCATACTTGTCAGCTGAGGCCAAGTTTAAGAGCCTGTTTATGCATTATGCCTTTTTATTTTTTTGCAACATTTAAAACTATGGGCCAAGTTTAAATTTTAGAAAATTTAAAATCATAAAATTTGAAGTTGAAATTCTACTTTTGAGGTGAATTTGGGATTTGAAATTAGAATTTCAAGTTTAAATTTTATTCAACAGGTGATAAACAAACAAAAATTTTAAATCAAAACTTGAAATCATAATTTGCAATCGCATGTCCAAACGCTAATTTTTATCCTAGTTCCATTTTCTTCATGATGTAAAACATTTTGGTTGGTTTTTTATTAAGAAAATGGGTAAGTTGTCTAGAAAAGTCATTTACACGCTAATACTTTACGGACAACCTATTAACCTCTGTTAATATTTTAAGTGGAACTAAACAACCCCCGCCCCTCTCCCACCATCCCCACCCCCAACACATATATTAACCACTCATATAATTGGAGGTCTTTTACACTCGCCTCCGCATCACAGCCCTATTAACAATTTGTTAGATTTCAAAATAGTATATCATCTATTTCATTTGATTCTTTCTCCTTCACTACCATGACTACACCCGCCACAACATTATCAAAATATCCATCGGTGGTTTAAGGGATGTGTGGACTCCTTATATGGACTTAGGCAATCCTCCTCATGAACTGACTTTTGGGGTTGAGTTAGGTCCAAGATCTATTTCTTTACATGGTATCAGAGCAGGACCATCCCAATTATTGTTTCCCGATAGTGGGTCCCATATTAAAATTGCCACGCACCAGATGTCCAGCCTCGGGCGTGAGGTAGGGTGTTAAAATATCTCATATCAGTGGTTTAAGGGATGAGTGGACTCTTTATATGGACTTGGGCAATCCTCCCTTTATGAGCTAGCTTTTGAGATTGAGTTAGGCGTTAAGATCCATTTCTTTACAAGTATCATCACCGATTCCGCCGCAGTATCACCACTGATTCCACCACAGTACCACTAAACTCATTATTTCTACCACCAAAAATCATTGCAACGACAATCGATTTATCATCCACCACCAACTTTGTCCTATCACCACCACTGAATTCATTACCTCAGGCCGAACTTCTTTAGCTACGGGTTTGACATAATCCAATAATTTTAGCTCAAGCTTTGTATTTATATTAAAAAAATTATTTGATATATATAATATAATTAAACTTAATAAACAGTAATATTTATGATCCAGAACTCATAAACTGAAAGTTCTGACTCTACCTCAGATGATATTTCGACATGCTTGGGAGTTTAGGAAACCGCAAGTGATACACTGCTTATACTATTTTGCTGAAGGATAGACTAGATAGTTCAAAATTCTTTAACTATGATTAAAATATACTCCCTCCATCCCATCTTATTAAAAATATTAGTCAAAACTATTTATCAATTGAACAAAATTAAGATAAAATTAATTTTTTTTTCTCATTTTACTTAATATTAATTGTTCTTGGAAGTGAATAATGCTTGATTATATAACATAGAAAAAATAAATTTGAAGAGTTCAAACAAGTAATTATTGGATGATATTATGATTGTTCAAACAATACTCTCTCCGTCCATTTTTATTTGTCATGTACTTGGCACGCCTATTAAAGAGCCAAAAATAGAATGATATTTTTACTACATTGTTGTTTGAATATAATAAATGCAATGTTTGGGAAATGCATTGATAAGTAATTATAGTAAATAATAAGGGTAAATTAGGAACTTAGTGTTAAATTATGTCTTGATTTTTTAAACAAGATAAGTAAAAATAAATATCTATTTTTAATATAGACGACAATTAAAAATGGATAGTAATAAATAGAGCTCACAATTATCCAAGAGATGTGAGTAATTAATATGATAATACTTATTATGTATAATTTTGAAAGAACGTATAAAAAATATGATAGTTAAAATGGGACGGATGAAATCACACCTATTGAATTATTAAGAGAACACATGGCACAATTTTAAAGTGATGCTCATGGAAGGAGCCAAGTTAATCCGTATGGATGTTGATAAATGGATAGTGAAGAAGTTGACATTTAATATGACTTTTACTAAAATAACATTGATGATTACTCGGTTCATTTTCTTTTTACGTAATGTCTTTCCAATTTCGACTTTCCTGTGGCTCTTTTTCCAATACACTAGAAAAAGGAGCCAGCATGTGTATGATTTAATAGCGTCTTAATTGTCAAAGTGATGACGTGTGTGTTGGCTACATATCAAGATCTTGAGTAAAAGATAAATACCACAAAGGGTCATTTGGTAGCAGATTTGGAGGCGAGTTATGCATATATTAAATTTTATAAATTTATTTGTGTATAAAATTAATACGATGTTTAATTTGTAATCTATATATTATTTTATACAGAATAGAAGGTGAAATAATTATTACATGAATAATCACACCCCCAATATTAATGCATAACCAGCTACCAAACGACCCCTAAGTTTGTTAAACTTACGCGTTTTATTCAGATCCCTCTTAAATTATATTTGATTTTAATTACGCATTTATATTTGATTTTTCTATAAACGTTACCTCTCAACTTATAACTTATCCTAATTACTTCATATCCTTGGCTTTTCTATATAATATAATTAACCCCTAAAAAGAAAAACAGTAAAAGAAGAAAAAATTGATAGCTGTATTTTAATAGAGGAATAGGGAAGATGTTTGAAAGGAATAAGGAATTAGGCGTTAGAAAGTCTAAATATAAAAGAAAATTGTATTTTAGATTTCTTTACATATTAAATTAATATGATGTGACTGTTATTTTATACTTTCACACACCAAACATAATATAAAATTATTTGGATTAAAGAAAAGCTAACTAGAGCAAAATTAGGACCAATTTATTATTTGAATGATAATGATTATAAGAAAGTCAAGTATAAAGGGTAATTACGACCGATACATAATTAAGGAAATTTAAATAACATGTGCCAAATTTTAAAGAGCCTTTAGATGTTCTGCCAGTAGTAGAAATCAAAGTGTGGTACGACATCCATGTCATTTATCAGACGTCCGTATTAACTTTAGTCCAAATACTGTTGTTTCAAAAATATACTCTCTCTATTTCAATTTATATGAACCTATTTAACTAGACACGACATTTAAGAAAGAGGGAAGACTTTTAAAACTTATGGTTCAAAATAAGCCTTGAAAATTTGTATGGCTGTAAATCATTCATAAAGTGAATTTGTTTTCAAATTAGGAAAGAGGTCACTCATTTTGGCACGGACTAAAAAGGAAATAGGTTCAAACAAATTGAAACAGAGGGAGTATGTAACTCATAAATTTTAAATTCTAGCTCCGATTCTGCATTGGCTACTATCAAACTCATTCTTTCACCACCAAAAATTAAAGTACATATAATACTTTTTCCGTTTGAATTTAATTGTCTTAGTTTAATTTGATACCGAATTTAAGTTTTTTTTTTTTTGAATTTTGTGATCTTAAATTGAAGATGTGTGTAATCCTTTAAACTTACTCAACTTGCGACGTAGGATTTTGGATTAAAAAACTTACTCCCTCCGTCTCATAATAAGCGTCACCTTAGCTAAATAATTTTGTCCTATAATAAGTATCATCTTCGGAAATGAAAACATAAATTGACTAGTTTTTTTTTTAATTCTACCTTTAAACAAAAAGTGATAGGTTTAAGTAACATCTAAATGATGATTGAAAAAACACATAGTAGTTTGGTATTATTGGATTCCCAATGTCAAAAGATTTATTAGGATATGCTCTAATCAAAAGAAAATGTAATTTTTTTTTATTATATTGGGGTAATTAGGTGAAACTTTAAATTACATTATTAGTTTCTTAATATACGTGTTTTTGCTAAGGTGACACTTATTATGGGATTGAGGGAATATTAAATATAGAGATATTTTGGGACAAATCAAAAAAAAAAATATAAGACACTCCAATTGAGATGACGGAAGGAATTTATTTTATCACCATCTTTAAACCCATAACTAGCAAACTATGCCCGTGCAATGCACGGGGCCCAACATGATTAATCACCATATTTAATTAATTTAATTATTTGAAGAGACCTAGTCAAAAATTGATTTAGGATGTATCCTAACTAATTATTGACTAAATGGTTGAAGTTTAAACTAAAAAAATGGACGTAATATGATAAATCACATAATTTTAATTCCTAAGTAAAATTCTCAAATTGCTAAATGAAAATATAAAATAATAAATTTTAAAAAGGTGAAGAAACAATAATCAGAGAATTGCAAAGAAGAATAAAATAAGCAACAAAATGGAAAACTAAATATCAAAGCAAAGAGGAGCAATGAAAAAAATAAGAGGAGAAGCGAAGAAGAAATCCACAAATGAAACTCCTTAGTGACTCTGCATATTTTGTTTCTTTTCCTCTTATTTTTCCCCTTAATTTCTCAATTGTTGTTAAAATTTATCTTATTTTGGTTATGTCCGCCTCTTTTTATATTTTGTAACTTGACAATTCAAATATCCTACATGTTAAGTTTATAATCACAAGATTCAAATAATATTTTATTATATTATATATATTTTTAATTTAGAACTACAAGATTCAAAAGTCTATTTTTATTGTCTAGTTAAACTTACACACTTAAATTGAGACAGAGGGAGTATATGCCAAATGAAAGAAATGAAAGGACAATTAAGACACTGTGGACATGCGGGAACCTACAAAGTAAAAAACACAAGAGGTAAAATTGATGTTAAACTTCTGAACTGTACACATGTTAGTACCTGCTTAGAGTACAATTTCATGTGTTTTCTGTAATAGAGTAATAAAATGAAGGTAAAAGTGGACACCTGTACAGGTGGCAAACCAAGTATGTATAGGTGGCAAACCAAGTAGTAATACTTGTTAAATGAAGTAGACCCATAACTGGAAAAAAAAAAAAAAAAAACAAGTACAATTGAAATAAGTCCAAAATAAAATGAAGGTAAAAGTAGAATACACATGTATAGGTGGCAAACCAAGTAGTAATACTTGTTAAATGAAGTGGACCTACAACTGAGGAAAAAGGAAAGAAACCAAGTACAATTGATATAAGTCCAAATTTAATGTACAACTCGGACAACTTTCGATACAAGTCGTTGAAGCTGTGTTCGTCCTCGTACCACGCTTACATATAATTAAAATATACCTAAGAAGAGAATAAATATTCAGCAAGAACGTGAAAAGTCAAAAATGAACAAGTAAAAGTGCACGGAGGAAATAAATATGTGTCGGAGAATTTAAATTGAAGTGCATACGTGTATACATGAGAAGAGAATAAATATTCAGTACTATGACATAGGTCCACGTGAGATTTATTAATTCTTAAAGAACGAGAAAGTTAAAGGTCGACAAGTACAAGTGCACGGAGGAAATAAATTTGTGTAGGAGAATTAAAATTGAACTGCATACGTCTATACATGAGAAGAGAATAAATATTCAGCAAGAATGTGAAAAGTCAAAAGTGAACAAGTAAAAGTGCACGGAGAAAATAAATGTGTCAGAGAATTAAAATTGAAGTGGATACGTTTATACATGAGAAGGGAATAAATATTAAGTGCTATGACGTATGTCCACGTGGGATAAAAAAGTAGTTGGTTAAAATGTACAAGTTATACAGCTTTTGGTACAAGCATTCATTGCGTGTACAATTTATAAAGCTTTTGGTACAAGTACTTGATGATGTGTTAGTCCTCCTTTGACACTTATTTTTACTACTAGCAAACTATGCCCGTGCGATGCACGGGGCCCAACATAATTAATTTGGCTATTCATTTTAGAAATTAATAGCGAGATTTCGAATCAACTTATTGGTCTTATGGTATATCTCAGTATTGAGGATAAGACCAAAGAACTGTATTTGTTTATAAACTCTCCCGGGGCTGGGTATATGCAGTTTGTGCGACTAGATGTCCATACAGTATGCATGAGATTAGCCGCTTCAATAGGATCGTTTATCCTGGTCGGAGGAGAGATTACCAAACGTCTAGCACGCCAATGAGGTTTTTATTTGAGAGAAAAAAAAAGACTATGCCTTCGCCATATGAATACTGAGTAATAGTAGCATGGCAATTCGAATTCGATATGAGCATTTTTTGTATTATTTTGTTTTTCTTTTCAAAACATTAGATTCTGTTTCGAGAGAGTAGTATGAGATAAGGGGTATTTTCGATTTGCTCTTATCTATTGGGAGTTCAGTTCAGCGTCACAAACTTTTTTGTTTTCATACCGGAGAGTTCTTAACAATATTTATGTTATGAAAGAGTACGAAAAAAAAAAGATTTTTTCCTTATTTGATCGGGTTAAAAATAAACTTTGGGATTGTTGAATCACAGACCAAAAAAAGAAAAAATAAACATATTTATGGTTTGTCTATTTTGCAAAGGATACTGTGATTCTCCTTAGTGAGTCTCCATATTTTGTTTCTTTCCTCTTATTTTTCCCCTTAATTTCTCAATTGTTATTAAAATTTGTCTTATCTTGGTTAGGTCCGCCTCATTTTATATTTAGTAAGTTGACAATTCAAATATCCTATATGTCAAGTTTATAATCAGAAGATTTACACATTTTTAATTTAGAACTGCAAGATTTAAAAGTCTATTTTTATTTCTTAAACTCAGTGTCTAGTAAAAGTTAGACACTTAAACTGAGACAGAGGGAGTATAGACCAAATGAAAGGACAATTGAGACACTGCGGACACGTAGGGACCTAAAAAGTAAACACACAAGACACTACAAAAAAATGAGTAATTTGCGGAGGTTGAAAGTTGCAATTTGCGGGATTTTAACCTCTGCTATTTGCTAAAGGAGGCTAAAAACCTCCGTGAATTACAACTTTCAACCTCTGTAAATTACCTTTTTTTTTATAGTGAGAGGTGAAATTAATGTTAAACTTCTGAAATGTATGCATGTTAGTCCCTGTTTAGAGTACAATTTCATGTGCTTTCTATAATAGAGTAATAAAATAAAGTGTAGAAATAAAGAAATATGATAATGTAAAAGTGAAATACACATGTATAAGTGACAAACCAAATTGTAGTACTTGTTAAATGAAGTGGACTCACAACTGAAAAAAAATCAAATACAATTAAAATAAATTCAAATTTAATATATAACTCAGAAAGCTTTTGGTACAATTTGTTATTGCTGTGTTACTCCCTCTTTGTCACTTGGGTTGGACGAGCACAGCAATATCACATTATACAAAAAGCTATCTCAACTGTACTTAAAAGTTAGGCCTTTTTAATGAATTTCTTTGCTTTCTACTGCGAACACGTGTATAACACCACTGTTTGAGCAAGCCACCCGTACTCTTCATTCCCCAAAATGGACCGAGCTGCTTTCTCTTTGTATCCTTTTGTTTCTCCAGAGTAAGTATTGTGCCTGTACTAAAAGCTATATAAATTGTACACATTAATTAATTATTTTTTTATTCCATGTAAACATATATCATAATATTGAATATTTATTCTTTTTTCATGTATACACGTATGTACTTTTAATTCTCTGATACATTTATTTCCTCTATACACTTTTACTTGTTCACTTTTGAATTTTTAAGTTCTTTAAGAATTAATAAATGAACTGACACATATTTATTTTTTCCATGTACTTTTACTTGTTCACTTTTGACTTTTCACGTTCTTTAAAAATTAATAAATGAAGTACTCCCTCTTTCCCATATTACTTGACCACATTACTAAAAATAGGGAAAAGGACATATATGGCCGGTCGACCATAAATAATCCCACTCTCTAACCCAATTTTTCCCAAACCCAAAATGTAGCATTAAACTAATCCCATCCATTAGCCAAAACTTAAATAAGACAATTTTCAAATAAAAACCCAAACATAAAAATGTTTTAGGCGATTTTTATATATAATATGTGTCATTTGTGTATAAAATATGTATCAGTACCTATCTGTAATGTATAGAAATTATATAAAATATGAATCAGTAAGGTATGTATCATTTTCATATATAATATGTATCATTTGTGTATATAATGTGTATCAGCACAGTGCAACTGCCCTGTAAAGAATAGAAAATTGTATCATTTTTGTATATAATATGTATCATTTTCGTATAGAAAGTGTATATATAATTCCAGCATGTGTATATAAACTGTATCAATCTTGTATAAAAAGTGTACCATACGTATAAAAAATGTATTATAGAAACCGTATCATTGTGGCATATAATATGTATCACTATTGTATATGTTAAAATAAATATCATATCATTATTGTATAATATGTGTATAATAAATGTATAATTAACGTATAATTTATGTATAATAAATGTATGATTAATTCCAGCATATGTATATAAAATGTATAATTCTTGTATATAAAGTGTATATATAATTCCAACAAATGTATATATGTTGTAGCAGCTCTTTAGTGGCGACTTAGTCGCCACAAAAAGTTTTTTTTTTTAAGCGCCTGGGCTGTTGGGCTGGCCAGCCTTGGCATTATTTTGGGCCGACCGGCCATTTTTTGGCATTAAATTGGGCCGACCGGACACCTAGTGGATTAAGCCAAAACAGTGATTAAATGTGGGATTAGTTTGGCTGAGTGGACATACAATGTCTTTTTTCCCTAAAAATATATGTCCAAATTACTTGTTCATTTACAAAATCAAGATAGAATTAATTAAATCCTTTCCATCTTACCCTCTCCGTCCCATATTACTTGGCCACATTACTAAAAATATATGTCCAAATTAGTTGTTCGTTTACAAAACCAAGATAAAATTAATTAAATCTTTTCCATCTTACCCTTTAAATGTCCTTGAAAATAGTCAATTTTGGTTAAAATGTATTTATTTGAGAGAGATAGAGATAAGATAATAAAATACATCTTTTATTTATGATTTCTTAAAGGGCGTGCAAAAGAAAAAGTGGCAAGTAATATGGGACGGAGGGAGTGTATATTTTACCATAATATTCATATTTATTGGTGTAAGTCTCAATAGACTTGGAAAATGATTTGAAAATGAGTAATTAATGTGAAGGGTAAAATTAATAATAAGAACAACAATTTCTTTCTCTCAATATGTTAATATGGACAAGTAAAAGTGAACGGAAGGAGTGACTTTTATTCCCGTTTTTCTTGTTTGTCAATACTTTAAACGTGAAGAGAGTACGAACAATAGCAATGCAAAGTTGTACCAAAAGTTATACACATAGTATACTTTAACCAACTACTTTATCATCCCACTTAGACATATGTCATAGTACTGAGTATTTATTCTCTTCTCATGTATACATATATGCATTTCAATTTTAATTCTCCTACACATATTTATTCCCTCCGTTGACTTTTCACGTTCTTTAAGAATTAATAAATGAAGTATATATTTTATCATAATATCCATATTTATTGGTGTATATTCTCAATAGCCTTAGAAAATGATTTGAAAATGAGTAATTAATGTGAAGGGTAAAATAAGAAGACAAAAAATTTCTTTCTGCTGATATGTCAACGTGGACAATTAAAAGTGAAGCGAGGGAGTGACTTTTATCCCCGTTTTCCTTATTTGTCATACTTTACTTATTTTACTCTCCTTAGCATTCTCTGATTATTGTTTCTTTACATTTATAAAATGTATTACTTTATATTTTCATTTCGAAATTAAAATTTGGTGATTTACGATATAACATTTATCTTTCTAATTTTGATTTCTTTATAACAATTCTTTTTATCTATAATTGTTAATATAAAAAATTATAATATATTTTTTAATTAATTTAATACAAATATTTTATTAGTTTTTCTTTTAAAAAATCTAATATATACAACAATGATTCTTATGTTGGATATGAACAGTTAGTTAATTGAGATGAATATCAACCTGTCGGTATACATATAAGATATTAAAGAATTTAAAAGAAAAAATCTAGAATCAAAATTTTAATTTTCCCTCATATTCTTACTATAATTTTCTTTTTCACATCGATAACCAACTTTCATTGTCATGAAAATGAGAAAAAAGTTCGACTCTTTCCATCTCAATGACTTAATTCTATCATATGTTTTTAATTGTTAAATTCCATTTTCTAATTATAACTAAAGTGATGGTACATAAAATACATTTTGTATATTTTGCTATATATAATAACAATTAGAATATTTTTAAAAGTTATTTTCAAAATACAAACCTTAAAGACTGGCTAATTATAGTGAATAACATAATGCACAGGCAAATATTGCTAGTTCTTTTTACCTATTATAGAAGCATGAGTGGTATCGTCGTTAGTCGTCAACCAAAATAAAAATAAAAATTCATACACATCTGACGAGTATAGTACACACATACATAGGAAAGCAATAGAAAAAGGGACCCACATGTTTTACCTTTTTAACTGTTCAACCCATTTCTCCACGCACAGACACAACTAAGCCTGGCAACCGGTTTAATCGGAACCGGACCGGTAACCGGTTAGGGAACCGGCCGGTTTCCGATTTACCGGTTTGAAAACTCAAACCGAAACCGATCCGGTTCAAAGTGTCCAAAACATGTTTTTATTTTTAATTTTTATATTATATATATATTATAGTATTTATTAGTATATTTACATATGTTATACAAGTTTATAAGTAAAGTTTAAATATTTACTGACTAACAGGCTAACAGCAAGTCAGCAATACAGAATATACGTATACATATACATATATATACCTAAAATATAGTAAGAATATACTTATATATATATATATATATAACTAAAATATACTTATAATATATAGTATACTTATACACACACACACATACACACACACACACACACACATATATATATATATATATATATATATTAATGTATATATGTTTAAGTTATACTTATAGTATACTATACATTATAAGTATATTCTATATATATATACTAAGAATATACTTATAATGTATAGTATACTATAAGTATAACTTAAACATATATACATTAATATATATATATATATATATATTAAATATTTTAGTTATTTTTCAAATATATAACTTTTTAGTTTTTAATTTAAGTATATTCTTAGTATATTTTAGGTATATTCCTAACTTAATAAAAGTAAAAATATGAACACAAGTAAATAGAAGAAAGCTCAATGAGCCATATATTTTATTCATTCTTGGATAACATTTATTTGCAAGTTGTAGTTTTTTTTAACTTGCAAATAATACATGAGTTGTACAAAAATAGTAGAATAATAAAATCACCAATTTTGAACCATTTCGTTAATTTCCCCCACATCATATTCGGTCATGGAAATATCTTCAAAGTCTTTCATTTGGTCCGGTCCACTAGCTGTCAAATCTTCAATTTCTTCCTCTTCGCCTTCCTCCGCTTCTAAGTTTTGGTTGCGTCGCTCCGATCTAATCCAATCGCGAATGCACACTAGTACTTGCAAGCTAAAGCCGGATAATGAATGTCTATGGTCTCCAATTTGCTGTCTTCCTTGTCTAAATGCGCTCTCTGAAGCCACGGTTGATACTTGAACCGTAAGGATATCTCGAGCCATTCTTGAAAGTACCGGATAGCTTGCCTTGTACTTCTTCCACCATGCTAAGACGTCCAAGTCATCCAGTTCCTTGATATCCACATTTGGCTGCATCAAATAAAAGTTATATTCATCAAAGTTTGCAGTAGAAGAAGAAGTTGGCTGTGAATGTAAAACTTTTAAACCCGACAAACCCTTTTTGCTACTCTGAGAAGTAGTAGGGCGTGGAGCAACGGGTGTAGCACGTTCTTCCAAACTAGAATAATGAGTAAAAACTTTTCTAAACTCATCATCAATAGCGAGTTCGGCTTCAGCTACAGATGGTTGAACTCCCTCTTCAATTTCTAAAAATGTATAAATTTGACTAACCAAAGTTTTAGTATAAGACACTTTTAAACAAGGATTTAAAAGAGAACCCAATATAAATAAAGTTGGGATGGGAAAAAAATACTTCTTAAATTTTATTATCATTTCAAAAATAGCCACTTGATAACCGGGTTTATATTTATACTCTTGTAAAACTCTAGCTATTTCCGCTAAGTAGGCTAAAATTCCGATTACCGTGGGATAGAATTGTCTAGAAAAAGAAAGAGTTGCATTATAAAAATTTTCTAAGAGGTCAACACATTCTTTAACATCTTCCCAATGCATAAAAGTTAACCAATCCTCACTATTAATATTATATTTGTTGTGAACTTGTTGTATGAGAATCCTATACTCATATGCTTGTTATAGCATAATGTAAGTGTAGTTCCACCTAGTCTCAATTTTTACTTGAATTTTCTTAGGTCTAAGGTTATTTTCCACACAAGCATTCTTAAAATCTCTAATTCTTCCCCTATTAGCATTACAAAAAAGAAACGCAACCGCATCTCTAACTTTTTGAACAGAATCTTCAAAATGCACAAGACCATCTTTAACAATTAAGTTTAAAATGTGACAACTACATCTTACATGAAAAATATTTCTTAGCGGAGGGTTTAGTTCTCTTTTTATAAGACCTATCGCCTTTGTATTATTAGAAGCATTATCTAAAGCAATACAAAGTGTTTTTCTATAAATGTTAAAAAAATCTCATAATAGTAGACATTGAATCGGCTAAAAATTTTCCATCGTGACGACCTTTTCCTTCATCATATAAAAAAACTATAATTCTTTTTTGCATAACGCAGTTGTCATCAACCCAATGAAATGTAATAGCAAAAAAATCTAATTTGTTAAGACTAAGACTCAAATCAGCGGTACGACAAACATTACAATTTAAAGAATTAAATACATGGCGCAAATAAAATCTATATTTTTTAAACAAATCTATAACATCGGCTCTACAAGTACTTCTAGGAATACCCTCAAATAACGGATTATAACAACGTTGAATGTAAGTAACAAACCCCAAACCTGAGGGAAAGGAAAATGGTAAACAATCATAAGCTACCATTTTAGCTATTTCTACACGCTCTTTTTTCTTATCATACTTAAAATTTCTACCGGTTCGTGGGTCTATCGTCATTTGAATCCCCCCCACATTTGAACCCGTTTGCTCTCCCCAAACATCCATATGTTTGTTTCTCATATGAGCATTTAGTGTACCCGTTCCACCATCCTTACCAGTTCCTTGCTTAAAACTAAATACTTGTCCACATATGGTACATGTAGCTGATTGATTTTCCCTATTCTTAGTCATAAATTTCCAAACTTTAGCTGTTGGCTTACGAGTTCTAGGCGGTTTGTCTTATGTATGTGATTGGGTAGGACATGTATCTCCTATGGGATTTTTCGGGGGGTTGTGTTTCATCATCATCATCTAAGTCTTCATTAAAAGTGTCGGTAAAATGTTATTGCATTGGCTCATGACCTAAAAGTGGATTATTTCCACCAACATCAATACCTACTACTACCGGCACCACGTCTTAATCTCTTTGACATTATTAAATAGAATTAATTTAAATCACAATCAAATAAATCACAAGAAAATAAATTACAACAAATTAAATTGCTAGAATTAAATTGCGTAAATTAAATTGCGAAAAATAAATTGCTAGAATTAAATTGCGAAAAATAAAGATAGAGTTGGAACGAAGGTACCAAATTGCCGAATTAATTTCCAACAAAGTGAAGGCGGCTAGAATTGCAAATCCACCAAAGCTACTTCGGATTGTTGCAAAATCACCAACTCCACCAACAATATTATAATTGCAAAATTAATAATTGAAAGTTGAAACTATAATAAGACTTTGTGGCTAATTATTGCAAAGTGACTATAATTGAGAGATTGAGAATTTGAGATTTGAGAGAAAGATGAAGAAGAGTGAATTGAAATGAAAATGAAGAAGGGTTTATATAGGGGTGGGGGATGGGTTAAAGTGTTAAAAAAAAAGTTTGGGGGGTTGGGGGGCCAAAAAATAATTTAAAGACCATTTGGCAACGACCATTTTTGCAAATGGACCGTTGCCAACGGTCCATTAACGGACAGCTCACACAGGCCCAACGACTATTTTTTTTTTTTACCGGTTTAACCGGTCCGGTTCCGGTTTTACCGGTTTAACCGGTTTCGATTTCAAAAATATCGAAACCGGACCGGTAACATTTTAAACGGTTAACCGGAACCGGTTAACCGGTTCTACCGGTTCCGATTTTACCGATCCGATTACCGATTTTAACCGGTTTAACCGAACCGGTTGACGGGTTTAGACACAACTCTAGAATAATGTGACATGAAATTGTGAATCCACCGATTATTTTTAAATTATTATTTTATCTTTTAAGCTTACAATTTGATCCACATGTATGCTATGGGTCCTATCAAAACTTTCTCTCTCTAAAAATTCCTCACATTTTTAAGGCTCATTGTCACTTATGCCCAGGGCGAAGCCAGCCCTTTAGATATGGGTTCGGCCGAACCCAATAGCTTTTGTCCGAATCATATATTTATATTAAAGTTTTTGTCAAATATGTACAAATAATTAACTGAGAACCCAATAACTTTAAAGAATTAGAACCCCGAACCTACAAGCTTCAAATCCTGACTCTGCCTCTGCTTATGCCCTTATTTTGTATTGTTGTTTAATTTTTGCCCCTAAAAAAACAAAAAAAAAATTGTGGAGTATAAATTTATATTTCTGCATCATAATATCTCACAAGTTATGTTCTGCATCTTTAAAAACTTATGGCCACTAGGCATAAAATTTAGGAAAAATAACGGCCTAAGTCTATTTGGAAAAAATATTTACCCGAAATGACTCATATTTTTAATATTACCCAAAATGACCCGTTTATACATTATTATAGACTTTTATATAAGATCGACACATTATATACAGTAAGTGTATAATGTTGTATATCGTGTGTATAAACACTATTGTAAAAAAGGTTGGCTATATAGATGTAAATTAAAAATATAACTACGAGGATGTAATATTTTATGCTAAATTTTATATTATTGAAATTATTCCTAAAACTAATTGCTAACGGCAAAAATTAAATACCAACCCATTTGAAGGACAATTCGTGCAATTTCTTCCATTTTTAAATTTATAATAGACAAATTTCCATTTTTAAAACTAAATTCAATAGTGAGCTATAATGAAGAAAATTGTATTACACCCTATTCAACATCTCAATCATGTTAATGACAAGAGTTACCTCACTAATTTACCAATTTCAAATATTTGCTTATCAAATTTTATTTTAAGGTCAATTTTTTATGTCAATTTGATCAACTTCTAGAGCAAGTGAGGAATCAATTTACCTTTATATGACTTAATAAATGTTTCATTAAAAACAAAATATCCTACAAACATAATACCTTATAAACGGTACAACATATTTATTTTGAAAGATGAAATTTTTTCTTTCAACAATTTGTGAAAAATATAATGAATTAGGCCCATAATAGTAATATGAAAAATTGAAATGATTAGTAGTGTGCTTCAATATTTTTGCAATGATAGGATCCAGATATTTTATTAGGATAAATTTTTTAATTTGTAACAGACAAATTCCCTAATAGTTTAAAAGATAGGAGACAATTGCCAAAAAAAAAGGACATTTAAATAATGATAATAATTTCAAAAAATGATAAAGGTACACTTAGAGAAAATTTAAAGAAGAGAAATTTAGGAAAAAAAGAAATAACGATTTAAATTGAACACAAAAACCGCTAAAGAAGTCATAAAACCAAAAGATTTAAAACTTATACCTTTGGGTAAGGATAAAAATGCACTAATTTTAGACACATACGTCTCACACAAATAATGAGGAATAACATCAAGAAGACGAAATATAAACGGTCAAGAAATGTATACACATATTTTCTTAAAATGATAAAGTTGGTCTATAGTTAAAAATTTAAGGCTACAACAGATGCTAACACATGAAAGCGTTTTTCAGTGTTGTTGAGTAGAAAGAGATGATAGCATGAAACTCGGTAAGAGAAGGTGTATTTCAAATCTTTCAATTGGAGAACCAAATCAGGAAAGTCATATACGGGAGAAGCGGACTAAGTAAAATAATTTATTGATATTTTCAATTAATTGAATTATAATACTTTCTATAATAAAAATTTCATAATTATATTACTAAAAGGCACTCTCTCTGTCCTAATTTATGTGACATAGTGAAAAGTCAAAAGTAACAAGTAAAAATGCACGGTGAAAATAAATATGGTGTCGAAGAATTAAAATTGAAGTGCATATGTGTATACACGAGGAGAAAATAAATATTCAGTATTATGACATATATCCACCTGAGATAAAAAAATAGTTCAGTAATGTGGCCAAGTAATATGGGACGGGGGGAGTATTTTATTTATTAATTCTTAAAGAACTTGAAAAGTAAAAAATTAACAAGTATAAGTACATTGAGGAAATAAATGTGTCGGAGAATTAAAATTGAAGCGCGTACGTCTATAGATGAGAAGAGATAAATATTCAGTACTATGACATATGACCACATGGGATAAAAAAATAGTTGGTTATGAAATGAAAGATCTTTGAAACTTGTGGTCCAAAATAAGTCATAGATATTTGTGTGGATTTAAATCATTTCATTAAAGGTAAAAAAAGAAGTTCCAAGTTAAATGATTTCTAAACATAAAATTATATCATTCTTTTTTAGACAAACTAAAAAAAAAGTGTGGTACTATTTTTTGTGTTGGGCCCGTGCTAGCACGGGCTTTCATCATCTAGTTACTACATTAGAAGCATGAGTTGGGGGTGGTTTCGTTGTCCACCTCCAACTCAGGTTAAAAAAAAAAAAAGAGTGGACCCCACCACCTCCAAATTCATTTTAAAAAAAGTGAACCCCATATTAAAAAAATCAAGCAATATCAAAAAATAAAATAAAAAAAATAGACCCCATATTAAAAAAATAAGCAATATCAGAAAAAAAAAGTGCACCCCATATTAAAAAAAATCAAACAATATTCATGTAATTCCCAAAGTATCCCCATTAAAATCAATAATAGTGGATTCATTGCCACATGCGTATCAACCCATTAGTGTGAGCAAATGAGATTATTGTACAACAAAAAACGTGGACCCCATATTATTGCTTTTCTTCAAAAGATTAAGTAGCTAAACCATACAATTTCCTTTCTTTTCTTATATTAGCTTAATATCTAATCTAGATATTTAACTGTTGCATTTGGTATTCCGTCATGTCATTTATTTGTTATGTTTACTAAAATAAATATACTTAAAATATTTATATTTTAAAATAAGGTAGAATTTAATTACTTTTTCATTTTTATTCTTACTCTAATAAATGTGAAAAGAGATTAATGTCGTAAAAGAAAAAATAATATTAAATGGAGATCAAATAATAAATAAGGTAAATTAGTCAAATTATAATTCTAATTGATGTTTCCTTAAAAAAACGTGCAAAAGACAACATGACAAGTAAAATGAGCTAAACCAAGAATATTCACCAAAAATTAAAAAATAGTAGTTCTTCGTTTAAATAGAAAATCAAATTTCTACTTTGTTTCGTTTTAAACATGTAAAATTAATTTAATAATTTGAATTAGAATTATCCAAATCAAAATTTGATTAAAAAATAATAAGTATTGAATCTACATACATTAACAATAGAATATTTTACACCTTTAAGTTAATCGAATTAAAATTCAAAGTATCAACTGATGCTTAAATATTGCTATTGTTTTGTCTCAAAAAGAGGAAAATAATTTCCTTTTAAATAAGTCTTCTCTTTTAAAAAATATTAATAAATTAACACAAATATAATAAAGTTTTGGATACGGAGCACAAATTATAATGTTATATTAATGGTGTTTTGAACATAGTGTGTGTGTATATATATATAAACAGTGCAAACTTATATATGTTTATTAATAATATAAAATATATATATTATCACTATCCAAGCACAACTACATACACATAGATATCTTATAATCCAACACGGCCATACGCTATCTAGTATATTATATAATAGAAAAATGAGTCTAACAACCAAAAACTCAAGCTACACAAACTGAATTCCAAAGTGTTCTCGTGACCCAGCAAAAGAAACAAAACGAGTTCTTCTAATCTTCTCAATATGTGGAATAACAGTTCCATATTACAAAATGCATGTGCTTAAAAGAAGGCAATTGTTTTTTTCACTTAAGAAAAAGGATATTAATAACTAGCTGCTCTTATAATTTGAAGTTGCGAAGAAAGGTTGGGGTATGACGATGGAGAACTGAAGGGGATGGGGAAATTAAATAATCTATTTTGTTCTTCTTTGGCTTTAATTTATATATATTTTATGACACCGTGAATCACGACTATTCAGACACATGATATTACCAATCATCCTCTTACACTTCAGCATCAATGCTGACATGGCTCCTTTGTTCTCCCACCATATATCATGATACACTAACTTATAGGATTGACATCTTTTCCTTTCTTTTTTTCCTACAATAATTCAGGTTAGGTAGAGTGTTAGAAGTGAGCAGAGAGTGATAGATATATCAAGAAAGCTGTGGGGGTTGAGTGAGATCAAGAATGGCTAATACTTGTAAAGTTTTCGGTAGTCTTTTAGTAGTTGTAGCCTTTCTTGCTGTTTCTGCTGTTGCAACTGATGATCAAGCAGAAAATGACATTGTACAGTCTAAGGATGAGTTTGTGTGGACTTTGGATCATACTAACTACTCTGATATTATTTCTCAGCACAAGATGATTGTTGTTGAGTTCTATGCGCCTTGGTAATTACTTTTCCCTACTTCTTACTTTATTTTATTCTGGTTTCAGCTTTTCTTTTTCATAGAGAATCTTAACTACTGGAAAAAATCACTTCTTTTTTATTTCAGTATTTGATGATTACCCTTTTATTTTGACTTTGTAGTGTGATGCCTTTTGAAGAGTAGGGTGTAAATGAAACTAACAAGTCTAGTATTTAATTGATTCATAGTGCTGTAGTTCAATCTCATCATCTCCAGTTATAGATGATATTCATATGAGCAAGATTCTCCTTTTTTCTTTTTTATTTTCTTCCTTGTGGTATGTTTAGTGAACTTAGAGTGTTTGGATTGACTTTTTTGAAGTGTTTTTTTGGCTTTTCAGCTCTTTTTATTTTTTTTTATTTTTGTGTTCTTTGGGAAAGATAAAATGTGTATTTAACTACTTACTTTTAGACCAAAAAGTACGAGAATAAGCTAAAAGTCAAAAGTTGGGTATTCCAATTTATGACTTTTACCTTATAAGCTATTTTTTAAAAGCCAATCCAAACACCATCTTAGAGTATCAGTGTGTCGTGTCGAGTCAAGTAGTACAGGATAGTGTCTAATTGATTTAGAATTAATTTTCAAGATTTTGTTTCAAGCTCGAGTACAAATAAAATTAATTAAACAGAAGGAGATAGTTCTGGTAGCACTGGTTAGTTCTCTATATGGAATGAGTAATCTGTTTGTCTTGAGTCAGTTAACTATCACGAATAAAATGTTCCAGCTGTGTTTAATGAGTTAAATTGAGTGGAATCAAAGATCTTTCTGGTGCTAAGTATACTAAGATTTATGACTCGATAGCATCTTAGATCCTTACTTGTAAGACAATTAACAGCAAATGTAGATTGTCAACATGACTATTGAGAGGATAAAAGCCCCAAAGCATCTTGACTTTCTTTTTGATCTTTGTAAAGTGTAGGTTTCTTGATTTGTAAATTCAGATCTAAGAGCTGGAATGCTCAGGCTATCAAGCTTCATGGATAGAGTAGGATGTTAGTGAAGTAGTTCACTGCCACAAAACACAAATGCACTTTTCACTCTCACTGACACTCCTATTTTGACCAAATTATGGATACAGAAATAATTGAAAAATATTATAGATATCTTATTTAAAGATCATTTTGTTTGACTTTTGGGTAGGTAATGAGGTAGAAATTTATGGGATAAAGGGAGTATTTGGCATTTAGTTATATCCAGTGGGCATCCTCGTGGCTGCACTAGTGAAGATTTTACGATCCTAAAAGTCTCTATCCTAAACAGATGCTAAATATGTTTTCCTTAGAAGTATGAACAATGAAGGATCATTGATTTAGATCTCAGTAGTTGAATAACTATCTCGCGAGCATACGCTCTATCAACTAAAGACAGATGCATGAACCTAATGTCTTAAACTAAAACGAATGTTTAATTTCTTATTCGGGATGTCTATGGTATGTATTCTTCGGACATGAAGGTTCAACGTTATGTTGTGGAAAATTGCAATTTTTTTGAATTGGTTACAGTGCTTTTCATGGCTAAAGATATTTTTAGATGTCTTTGTATATGATTGTATTTTTTTTTTCTCCTTTTTCCTATAAAATTTAGACATGACTGACTGTATATCTTCTGTGTAATAGGTGTGGATACTGCCAGCAACTTGCGCCTAAGGTACTAATCGAATTTTCTATTGCCCTTATTATTTAGAATGCCTTCTTTTTTTGGCTTTATGAATATATGCTATGTAACATATTAAAGACAAATGTTGTTTTGCATCTATCTTGGCAGTACGAAGAAGCAGCTTCGGTGTTGAATAGTCATGATCCTCCAGTTATTCTTGCTAAAATGGATACAACAGTTCTAGAAAATGCAGAACTTGCAAGAAATTACACCCATAATGGTGTTCCAAGCATCAAGATCTTCCGGAATGGTGGCAAGGTGGTTCATGATTATAAAGGTACTCGTGAGACAGAGGGTATAATTGCCTATTTGAAAAAACATGCGGGCCCTGCATCTCTTGTAATCAAATCGAAGGAAGATGCTGCAAGCCTTATTGATGTGAAAAAGATCGTTGTTGTAAGTATCAGTGCTTTCTAATTCAGTTTTTCAAGTCTCTTTATAAACTTATTTCACTTGTCTCATTACTAGTTTGTGGCTAATCTTAGCATACTGTTCTTTTAGGCTGGCATATTTCCAGAACTCTCTTTAGATAAGATTCAGAACTTCACAGCTTTAGCTGAAGATTTACGAGTAGATTACGATTTTGTTCACACAAGTGATGCCAAACTCCTCCCTCGTGGCGGGCCGGTTGATAAGCCAACTATTCGTTTATTTAAGCCATTTGATGAACTCTATGCTGATTTCGAGGTATCCTGATTCTTGTGTTTCATTCTTATCAATTTGAGAGAACTCTCTTCCTTTTTCAATAGTGTTGCTTTGAAGGTCTCACTTTGTCAGTAAATATCCCAGGATTTTCAAGTTGAGGCAATGCAGAATTTCATTGAAGAAACTAGTGTTCCAATCATGGCTATTCTTGATGACAAACCAGAAAACCAGCAATTTGTTAACAACTTTTTGCATAGTCCGGGGGACAAGGTACTCAGCTTCTTAAAATTACTTATTGCGAGACAGTCATCTAAAAAATATGTGCAGAAGAATATCTATTTGTAATGGTTTTGCATCATGGTTCTTTCCCTTTCTCCTCGGGACACACACTGGGGGAGAAGCGGGTACTGGGGTAAAAAGTTTGAAGTGTGGGATTTCATTGTGCGCTTCTGTGCTGTGTGACTGCCGTAAATATAGATTAGGAATTCATGATAACCCGCTTTTATGAGTCATCAAAATGGTGCAGAGGTATTAAAATTGAGAACAATGTGACTAGATACCACTAGATGAAGTTGAATAGCCATTGGATAAATTATACGCATGCGGATCTCCAATAGCATTGACATCATCAGTCATTATTTCTGAATTGAAGAATGCATAAGAGCTTATTGACTACTGTTTGATTGTCCTTTTAAAGTATCTACGTCTATGCTTCAGAATAGAAACGTAATCTAATTTAAGGAGAGATATTCCTATAACAGAGTATTCTTATTTTTTGCAACATCTGTTTGCGAGGTAAAAGGTTTGATATACCTTCTCTTCTCAGCAGCTAAGACTAGAAGTATTAACCATGGGAAATGATATGATTATTTTGATGCACTTACGGAAATTAATTCTCATTGCTGGACAACCTTTCTTGGTCAATCTGGTCAGAAATCCCTTGGTCCTTCAGCTTGGTGTTGAACCACTTTGTAGGAAAGTGAAAATAAATAGCCAAATAGAAAATACAAGTAGCAGAACAGAAATACATAGGATAATAAAGTTTTTCACAGATTTCTCATGCATCAATCATTACAAGCTCTTTGAAACATATCATGTCCAGTATTTATGTCTATATTTTAGCTTTTGACGAAGGCAACCAAAAATATACTTAATCAAATGCTTGATTTTCCAGCCTCAAACAAAAGTTTAACAGGTCAAACTCGCACTGTTTCTACTGAACTAAGCAGTGGCTGATGTAGTTATCAAATCGTGAAGTCCGAATAACATAAAAAAGTTGCTGTGAAGTGTATGTCAGTCATGCCACAATATATCTGGCCTAGTTCTTATGCATGCATTGCACTCTAGTTTGGGAAATAGAAACTTTTCATGATCAGTGAAACGTTAAGTAGATGGACATAGTCTTAACCATTTTTTTTTATTGGCGCTGTTTTATGGCCGCTTTTGCAAGATACCCAGCATCATACTTGTAATCTTCGGAGGTCTAAGGTTAAGTAACTCTGATTATGTCAATTTTCGCTTCTATTTCTGTCTTTGACTTCCACTAAGTTGCCTCTTCTTTCAACCTATTAAAACAGGTTTTGATTGATTTCTCTACTTCCTCCTCCCATGCCCTCCTCCATTAGCACCTGAAGATGATAAAACAAAAAAAAATAAAAATAAATTAAACAATGGTCAAGAGAAAGACGAAGGCATCCATATTTTGCGACTGGTCTAAGAAGAAAGCAGGGAAGCTTTTTTGAGGAAGGTAGCCAAATAACAGATTCCAAAAGAGTGCAAAAACATGTCCTTGTTCTTCTTACAAGGACTCTGATGTCTAGTATTGATTCATCATCATTTACGTAAATTTCTTTACAACCAAAAGTGAAAAACGCAGCATCTTTGTCCTCTGAATGGAACTGCATAACACCTAGCATTCCTGTCCTTCCAAACTATCCATCAAATGCAAGCTGGAATAAAGTTCCAACAATTCTTCTGTCTTACATTGTCTCCTCGATTATGCCAGCACCTCAAAGATCAACTATGAACTTTGGCATAGTCCACCCAAGTCCAGAAGTAATTGCCACAACTGAGTAGTGATTCCACACGCAAAAAAATATGGCTATTATTCTCTGACTCTGCACAACATAAATAACACCTGGAGCTCATATCACTCCATCGTTTAAGTTTTCCTGGGTTAAGCAAGCATGTGTTAGCCACCAACCATGCAAAACAAACTATTTTAAAAGGAGCCATGATTTTCCAGGTCTGCTTCCCAAGGCCAGTTGTTGCCCACCAGACTGTTTCCTGAGAGTAGGAATAGGCTGAATTCACTCCATTTTATGTAACTTTCATTGACCCTTGGTGCTGTTTGATTTTGCAGATTAGTGTTTTCGTTTCTGACTTAATTAGTTTCCAATAGTTTCTTCTTAAAATTTCTCAGAGTAAGGAAGTGCTGCACTTTATTGTATCTCCTTCTTCTAGTCTCTAATACCAGATATTTTCAATCAATTTGTAGGTATTTCTATTTGTAAACTTCACCACTGATGTTGATGCTTTCAAGTCCAAATACTATGATGTTGCAGTCAGTTACAAGGGAAAGGAAGCAAACTTCCTCTTGGGAGATGCTGAGACTGGTAAAAGGGCCCTTCAGGTTTGAATCAATCTGTTCTGCATAGATCCTTCATTTCATTTCCCAATGGGAGAGAAACAAGAGTTGAATAATGCATTAATTGTTCTCTATTGCAGTATTTTGGATTGGACACTGACCAGACACCTTTAATCTTCGTACTCGCCATGGACGGCACAAAATACGTTCAGCGACATGTACAACCCGATAGCCTTGCATCTTGGTTGAAGGATTATAAGGTAATCCTATGTTTTCCTGTATTCTGTTGCTACTTTCCTGTATTCTGTTGCTACTCAATCAAACTTCAAGCTGTTTTGGTTTTTCAAAATCTCTTTTTCTTCCTCCAATTTGTTTCAATCTGTATGACTACAGGATGGAAAGTTGAAACCATACTTGAAATCGCAGCCTATTCCAGAAGTAAACAATGAGCCTGTCAAGGTGGTTGTTGCAGAGACTCTTGAGGATATGGTGTTCAACTCCAGGAAAGATGGTTTGTATTATTCTCTTAAGCAGAAGAAATTCAGAAGTAGTTATCATTTTGCAGGATTTCTGCTGCAGCCAATTGTCTAATACATTTTGTTCTTGTTCTCCCTTGCAGTACTGCTAGAGTTCTATCGACTTGGGTGTAAATACTGTGAGGAGTTTGCTCCGGTCTTGGATGAAATAGCTCTCTCATTTGAAAAAGACCCTGATGTCCTAATTGCTAAAATTGTACGAATCTCTTCACCCCTCTCTACTCTATTACAACTTTTATGAGATTACTCTTCTTACCTACCCCATATCATCTGCTTTAGGACGGAATGGAAAACGATATACCTCGTGATCGATTTGAAGTTCAAGGATTCCCAACTTTATACTTGAAATCTGCAACCGGTAGTTTGTCACGGTTTGAGGGAAATAGAACAAAAGAGGCCATTATTGAATTTATCCAGACAAATAGGGGTACCCCTGCCCCCTCAAACTTTGTGAAATCTGATTTACCCGTATCAGAACAGGCACAAACAGATCCAGTGAAGGATGAGTTGTAAGGAGGTAATGTTCGTTTACTTCTCCTTTGTCTAAGAGCATCACCATCATTTATTCTTTTGCATTTCTTGGACCATAGAAATATGGAGAAAACTAATATGGAGAAAACTAAGTAAGTTATACATAAATATTAGAGTAGAAGAATAATAAATGCATGAGAAGTTAACTGTCCATCGGAAGAATGATGAACGGATTTGGACATGACTTGAATTTTTCATCCTTTTCATCAACCAACGAGGGGGGAAGAACATCTCTTGATTGCTACGTTCTACATTTCATGATTTCAGCTTGCATGTTGAAACTGAGTTTCTTTTATTCTATTATGCAGTGTAGAAAGTGGGGACTTCCTCAAAGTAGCCTTAGGCTCTTAGCCGTTGGACAAAGTTGGTATTTCAACAACCGAAAAGGAATAAAACTAAATAAGATGTTTGTGATTGACGACAACAAAGCAATAAAGAGAATTGTGATCAAAGAAGTCATTTGACTTTCTAAATTGTACTCGGATTCAGCTCAACGAAACGAGCTGAAGGGATTATTTCCGAAGGCACCTAAATTTGCTTTCCCTTTTTGCAGGTTTGTGGAACTCAACATGATCAAAGTTCAGCCTTTTTTTGTCTACTGATGCCATGTTTTCTTTCACCTCATCCAGTTAGCCCCACCTCCCCTCTTTCTATTTTCTCTTTTTGCCTTATTTAGCTTTCAAGTGGAGAGATTTGTTAGACCCTTCTCCGCTTCTCCACTCTTTTCTTTTTCTTGATAGCAATAAGTGTGTTGTATTTGCCTCACCCTCTGTATCCCACGCAGTTGTCTCAATAAAGTGGTAGTTGTCACATAAACGTTGCTCATTTTCTAGTCTTTGCATATTTCTTCGACTTGTTATCATTCTTAACAGGAACTACATTAGCAGAATAAAAAGAAACAACAAAAGCCAAGGTCTAAAGGATTTCTAACTATAATAAAAAGAATATTGCTACTATACTTCTCCTTTCAAGAGTACTTCGGGCTGTGCTTGGTAACGGCACATGAGGATTAGATTTGAGTGTATTGTAGGGGAAGTTAGCATCTATTTGCAGATATAAATTCTATTGAACTCTATTTCAGATTTACCACACCTCATTCTTTGACTTTATTGCTGTAATAAGGAAGAAAAGATACTCAGATTCCAACAGTTGCCTTAATCCGAAAAGACTCGCAATGTAAATAAGTTTGATAGCCAGGTTTAGATCGTAGGGCCATTATGCTGTGCTTTTCTGGTGTAAACCACCGTTGTACTGTTCAATATATTCTGTTAGGTTAGTAATAAAGATCCTCTTCTTCCCATTTAGTCAATTATTACTTGCCTTTGGGTTCTAAAGATTGTACATAGGTGAATTAGTAGTTACTTAAAAATAAGTATTCACTTAGCCTTTAACATGTCCTTTACGAAAAATATCAACTTCTAGAGAAAAATAGGTATTTTAACTAAATTATTCTTATTAAATAGGTATTGGGATTTGGCCACTAACACTTAATAAGGGCAAATTCGGAAAAATAAAGTTAATTCTTTCTTGATTTTGTAAGTAGATACTTATTTTGGACCAAAACAAAAAGGCTAAGTGAATACTTATTTTGATCCGGAGGGAGTAGCATTTAAGCTAAAGGAAAGCATATGTAGCATGTAGAAATTGTATTCAATTAGGGCAAAGGTGCAAATATACCCCTCAACTTTGCGATTTAGACCCCCATTATAAAATTGGTGTAAATATACTCCCGCCGTTACAAAATGGTGCAAATATACCTTTTTCGCTGATAGAATTTTTTTAAGATCATTTAGTTTATTTTTTAATTTAAAAAAAATAACCACGTGGCTTTAAAAAAAGGTTTACCCATTTTTTTTGGTAGACATATTTTTCTAAAGCCACGTGAGATTTTTTTTTTCTGGTGGGTCAGGTCTGGTTTGTTTAAAAAAATGGGTAGACTTGTTTTTCTTAAAGCCATCGAGATATTTTTTTTAAATGAACCAGACCCAACCCGCCAGAAAAAAAATTGCCATGTGGCATTAGAAAAATATGTCTACTAAACAAAAATGAGTAGACTTTTTTTTTTTAAAAGCAACATGACATTTTTTTTAATTAAAAAATAAGCTAAATGATTTTTAAAAAAAATTCCGTTAGCGAAAAGGACATGTTTGCACTATATGTGTAAGCGCAAGGATATATTTACACCATTTTGTAACGGAAAATATATATATACACAACTCTATATCTGCTCTAAATCGCAAAGTTGAGAGATATATTTGGACCTTTGCCCTTCAATTAATTTAATGTGCAGAAATGAATGTGTCCTGATGATCTCTGACTGTCTCTCTACCATTTCTCCTTGTTTTCAATTGGGATTGTGTACAACCATCTTAATTTAATTTCATGAAATTACAGTGGATAAACTTTTTATTACATTTGAGCGATAAAGTATTATTTTTATAAATCGAAAACATGATGATCTTCAAAATCTAAAATGATACAATTGAAAACCTTCACATATGTGTTATGATATATGAACCCATATGATCTCGTAGGTCTATGAAAAAAAACAAGGAATTAATCATCCTTGTCGCTAGAAAATCGTAAGTGGAGTTTCTCCAAATTAATGAGCTCCAAATACAGTAAAATCCGACTGTACTGTATCAGTTTCGATATATGTATTGTATCAGTTTCAATATATTTTTCCGCAATGACTTTGAGTTTTGAGTTTTCATCATCGCATTTAGCGAATTTGTTGGGTTAAAATAAAGTTGACAGAAGGATGTTACGATCCAAAATCCCTTAACCCGTGATGGCACCTACACCCAATTCAGTAAGCAAACCATTTCCGTATTTTAATGCATTTCTGTTATTAACATATTTCTAAAGAATGTTTCTCCAAATAAAAGGATGGACATTCCCTTTCGAGATAACACTAATTTTTCAAATTCCAACCCTGTGTGTCTCTCGAGGGACTTTTTCTAGAGGAATGATTTGAAAACATAATAGGGTGAGAAATGTGAGAATTAAATGAACGGAATTGATCCACCAGAATGGAATCTTGAAAGGTTAATCCTGCATCATGAGAATTTGTCCCACACCTTTAAGGATAAGAACTCCTGGTCAGAGAGTTAGTGGCGAATATTTTTGCTGCTAAACGTTCTATTCATAAGAAATTATAGCAATTTCTAATGAAAATAAAAAAGGTTTCCAAGGTTTAGATGTTTGAGCAACATAGTGTAGTGATTAGGGAGAATAGCCAAAGTCATTGCATAAAGTTGAAATATCTCAATTTTACCATTTATTATATTTTGTGTTTATTCATATTTTATTGTTAGCCAATCATCTTATATTTGCCTTTAACATTAGCGGACGTTCAACACAAACTGAATGGATCACTGGGATTTTGACCGTACATTCTTTTACCTTTTTACTTCTTAATTTTCATTAGAATTTCTTGAAGAATTTTATAGTTTCTTTTTTTTGTTAATTTCTATAAAATCATTTGGGGTTTATATAAATTAATTTTTAATTTGTAATTTAGTGAAGAGGTATTTTTCTAAAGTATCTTCTAAACTTTTAAAATTAAATTTAACATCTCAAAATTTATCGAGCCTTGAAAATAATTCAATTCATTCCTTAAGAACGGAACCACACCAGGAGTGACAGGATTAGGAATGAGGATATTCGGGACAAGGTGGGAGTGGCCTCGGTGGAAGACAAGATGCGAGAAGCGAGATTGAGATGGTTTGGGCATGTGAAGAGGAGAGACACGGATGCCCCAGTGCGGAGGTGTGAGAGGTTGGCCATGGATGGTTTCAGACGAGGTAGGGGTAGGCCAAAGAAGTATTGGGGAGAGGTAATTAGACACGACATGGCGCAGTTACAGCTTACCGAGGACATGACCTTAGATAGGAGGGTTTGGAGGACCCATATTAGGGTAGAAGGCTAGTAGATAGTCTCATTACCCTGCCTTATTAATAGTCGCATTATCGTAGTATAATTTCTTGTGCTCTAATTTATGCTATTATGCTATTATCTGTTATTTCCTGTGCTTCGATTATTCTATGTTATCTGTGTCGCTTGCGTTACTTCATTTCCATATCGCTTTGAATCTCTTAGCCGTATCTGACCTCTTTTTATGTTTTTATTGAGTCGAGGGTCTCTCGGAAACAGCCATCCTACCTTGGTAGGAGTAAGGTCTGCGTACACTCTACCCTCCCCAGACCCCACGTTGTGGGATTTCACTGGGTTGTTGTTGTTGTTGTTGTTGTATTCCTTAAGAACGGATCCTAACAAGATCAACCATGATTCAATAAGAAAAGCAAATATTCGAAAGGTAGTTTTCAACCTCGAAATCAATACAATGTACGGAAAATCCTTTTCGTACAAGCAATACAATGTATTTTTTGTTTACATAAGCAACGGAATCGGAATAATGTCGGTGAAATTCGATCCCACCACAACCCATGTTCGTTACAATTTTGTCTTAACTTTTGACAATTCCTAAATTTTGATTTCTCGCAAAATCGATGGCATAAGTTCTCACTCTCTTTGAGAGCATTCTATTTAAATTTTATAAAAGCTGCAAGATATTCTTCAAACTTAGAACCAAAGCCCTCAGTACCACTTTCAGAAACAATGTCAAACAACAGAGTCAGTTTTCTTCTAGGATTGTCGTTACCATTCTGGTTATCTTTTTATTATTGTCTTTGAGAGAATTACTTGGTCATATGTACATAGTTCATTTTTCATTTTCACGTTCAAGATATTCAAATGATATTTTGTGCTAGAGTTGCAAAGCATGTTGTATAATCCTTTGTCTTTGCAGGAATTTGCTAAAGATATTAAACTTTATACCAATTTTAATAGTCTAATTGCCTTAAAAGGAGCAACACAGTGAATGCGATTGGTTCTCGCTGGAGATTTTGAAAACAAAATTAGGCGGATGGTACAGTTGAGCGCTTCAAAGACGACTAATCGCAGGAGGCTACAACCAAATTGAAGGAGTGCAATCTTGACGACTCTTTTTTTTGATTGACAAATTCCAGTAAATGTGCGCCACATTTCTTATAGTTGTGGTATTATATGAAGTGACTGCATGATATCTCTTTTAGGCTACATTTGTTTTAATTAATATTAAGATGTCTGAATCTGAATATTAAGATATTGTCTCTAGATCTGAACACTGAATGATTAACACGGTTTGTTTTTCAACATCTGAATGGTATAATTTATTAAACATAATAATTAA
This sequence comes from Lycium barbarum, assembly GCF_019175385.1. NCBI lineage: Eukaryota > Viridiplantae > Streptophyta > Magnoliopsida > Solanales > Solanaceae > Lycium > Lycium barbarum. The sequence continues at coordinate 112,065,343 of NC_083338.1, forward strand.
AATTAAAATAAAAAGTAATTAAATATCGCATAAATAAAAAATTAAAAAATAATAATTAAAACAAAATAAAACCATAAATTGCTATTCCCTCATTGTGTTGAGCGGTGTGAATTAGTATCTGCAATTTTTTTATGCATTCCTACTCAATGAGAAAGAAAAAAAAAAAAAATTATAGCCTGTTTGGCTAAGCTTATTTTTTCCCCAAAAGTACTTATTTTTTCAATAAGTGCTTATTTTAAAAAAAGTGAAGTGTTTGGCCAAGCTTTTAGGAGAAAATAAGTGCTTTTGGAGAGTAGCAGAAACAGTTTTTCAAAAGCTAAAAAAAATAGCTTTTGCCTAAAAACACTTTTTTAAAAAGTACATTTGAGAAAAATACACATAGAAGCACTTTTTAAAAGTTTGGCCAAACACTAATTACTGCTCAAAAGTACTTTTTAAATTAATTGGCCAAACACAAACTGCTTTTAGTCAAAAGTACTTTTTCGAAAAATACTTTTGAAAATAAGTTGTTTTTAGAAGTTTGGCCAAACCGGCTATTAATGTGGGCGTAAATTATAGCCTTTTGATTCAAGAAATTGAATGACCTGTAAAATTATTCCATGATCAAAGAGACAAGAATAAAACAACAATAAGGAAAGTTATTTAAGTTGGATTAAATCAAGAACAATTATGCCATCTATGGATGATGCCGAGAATGCTCTGACGGCTTTGACGAGAGTAAAACAGATCTGGGTCTCCATTTTATTGCAAACAGAAAATAAAAATAAAAAATACAAGAAAATTCACGTTTAACAAAGAGAAAACGATATAAGGCTTTAACAAAAAAAAAAAGGATCAGGTAAAGATTTGGAAATCTAAATTTTCTTTATGGAGATGGTGCAATCCTTGGTCTTTGGTTGTCTTATTATCAATGCATCAGACTCCATTCTGCTAATTTTCACGTTTTGGGTGTTTTGGATAGGATATTTGATGAACTGGAAAGTGTTCAAGCTCTCAAAAAATGGATTATGGGGAGGAATAGTAGATGTGCACTAATGGTTTGCATTACAATAGTGTAGTCGGGAGAAGAATTGATGAAAGGGTTTAGGAAGAAACAGAGAGGCGTGTACATAGGTGGAGAGAGAAAATGAAAGGTCTGAATGATGTTAAGACTATTTTCTAAATCTGACCGAATAAGAGGCTTTCAGATCTATTAGGAGATTTTTTTAAAATAAAAATAAATGTATTTAATAGGCTGAAATCATAACCATTCAGATTCAGACCCATTGCCCACTGCATCTGATTTGTGACAGGTCATTTAAAAATGTTTCTGAAATCTCGATTGTCATGGAACGTGATAATCCCTGCTGAGAACCCTTGCCATTGAAGGTTTAGTGCTTCAGAAGGTGATTGTCATTCAGCTTTTGGAGGACTTTGCTTCCAAGAAGGGCTCAATGGATCTTGGTTACCGTTTGGCTGTCACTGCACTGGAGAGGATTGGAGAAGGAAAAGTTCGAGAAACTGGTGATGTGCTTTTCCCTGTTGAATTCAGCTGCATTACCTTCAAAATGTCCCGTGGAGAGATCTTGGAAGGGGTTGTCCACAACATCTTGAGGCAAGGTGTCCTTTTGAGATGTGGCCCTGTTAGCACGATATAGCTCTCTCATCAGATGATGTCGGAGTACAAGTATGTGCCTGAACAAAACGCCATCTTTATGAATGAGAAGATGTTAAGAATCGAGAAAGGCACTGGGGTTCGTTTCTTTGTGCTTGGGAAAAAGTATAGTGAGGATCAGAAAGAACTAAAAGCAGTTGTGAGCTTGGAGGGTGATCACCTCGGACCCATCTCACAAACTTCTGTTTAGATTTAGGAAACAACTCCATGATTGACTCTAGACCAATGTAATGTGAAGCTAACTTCTGTGGGACTAACTTGTAGTGAATGTGACTTGTTTAGTTATTTGTTGATGTTGCTTGACCCTCTCTGAAGTGTTTCATTTTCTAATTTGATTGCTTAAGCCCCGAAGGGATTATGTAAATGTTTTAAGGACCTTTTTACTTAGCACTAGACTCCCAAGTGTACTAACCTTTTCTCCTGCTTCACATTTTACTTTCTGAAAACAGCTTCAAGTTTCCAGCCAGGAACCATTTTTCTGGCACTTGACCAAAATAGAGGTTTACTTTTTCAAAAGAGTTATGACATGGGCAAGATATGGATCACTCCATATCATGCATTTGCTATTGTTGCAGTTTGTGACAGTCGCCAAACTTGATTGGCAGGAAAGAAAAAAGTTTCTTTTTTTGTTTTATTAGTTCGGCCTGTCTTCACACATGAAGTACTGAATGGTGTAAATTTAGCTTCCTTTTTTCCACCAAATCCATTGCAGGAAAGGGATAGTGGAGTTATGACATCATAGCTTAGGACATCAAAGGTGCGAGTCTAGTGCTGAGTGAAAAGGTCCAGAAAAGAAAAACAACTGCCAGGAGCAAGATCTTGTTGCAAAATCGGGGTAGGAGAGGACACTCAAATAGTTCAAATTTTCGATTGAAGACAAGTGAGGCAACGACTCTTCTTTGTTTCACTCAACTTTACTTACATAATCAATCATTCCCTTTGAAGAAAAGTGGGGAAAATATATTTCCACCAACTTAACTTACATTTAGGCTTACATTTTTCCTTCTCTCATATCATATGACTATAGTACCTAGGTATTTATAGGAATTTTTTAGCATGCACCTAGACTAATACACGCACCTAATTTAATTCTAGACTTTTCCTATTCCCTAGTTCATGAATAAAGCAATGTATGTATCTAAGACTAATACATTAACCTTCCTAATTCATGAACTAAGATAATTCATGTATCACGAAAACCAAAAAGTTTTTTTTCTTCTTTCAAAGACAAGGTTCACATTTCAACGGATCTCTAGTTGAGTAGAGAGCCCATAGTGATGATTAAATCTGATTAAACATAAGTTAGACTTAGAACTAGATGCAGCTTGAGATGGACTTCAAAATTATTTGTCTGTAATGGCTGCTAAATTTAAGGAAAAAAATAAAAAAGAAAACTCTTTGGATCAGGGCTTTGCTAATCCAAACGCCAGAAAGGTAGCTACAACCAAAATTAGAACATCTACTTGATCCAACCTGTAGCTTATCATCCCAGATTCTGAAATGTGTTCTAAAAATAATGAAAAAGATATTATCCCTCCAAGAGAAGCTCCAACCTTGAAGTGTGGTTTGAGCACTTCAGGGCTTTGCTAATCCAAACGCCAGAAAGGTAGCTACAACCAAAATTAGAACATCTACTTGATCCAACCTGTAGCTTATCATCCCAGATTCTGAAATGTGTTCTAAAAATAATGAAAAAGATATTATCCCTCCAAGAGAAGCTCCAACCTTGAAGTGTGGTTTGAGCACTTAGATTAGAATATTTCTGGTGAAACTTTGCAATAGACTTATTTTTCAAGAAAAATATGTGTTTTTTGAGTTTGTTTTTGGAATACCTTAATGTTGTTGCTTTACAAGATTATATTTTAAAAAATTTAACTGGAAAAAGCATCTATTTTTCGAACTACAGAAACAATTACACCGTTTTCAACGCACAATATTTTCTTTCAAGAGCATTCTTTTCAACAATAACACATGCCTCTTATGCATCTAATGTACTAGTAAACATGTCCTTGAACTTGAATAATGCTTGCAGGCTGTAACTTCTTTTATAGAAGAGGAAGCTGGCTACCACAAATGGAAATAAAAAGTTTAAAAGGAGAAACTTGCAACAGCTATATAAGAGAAAAGGACATAAATGGTCCCTTAACTATGAGAGTAGGTTCAAAATAGTCCTTTAACTATGCACTTAACGGTTTTGGTCCTTTAAGTTTGTCATAAGTTAACAAAAATAGTCCCTCAACTATGAGGTTTGGTTAAAAATAGTCCCTTAAGTATGCACGTAATAGTTTTGGTCCTTTAAGTTCGCCAAATGTTAACACTTTTAGTCTTCGACAAAATATTCATCGAACTCTGTTTGTTAGATTTGACGAGAACTATGAAAAAATTAGCGAGAACTCACATTTGGGTGTACGCATTACTAAAGAAAAGGCCAAATACCTTAGGATAAAACCGACGGACATCAGTCGGTTATAGGTAAAAACAGAGGGAAAACCTACAGACTTGATAATGTCAGAAAATAGTGTCTCGGAACACAAAGACCAATGGACTCTGTAGATTAAAACCGAGGAAGTCTATCAGCTAAGTAAAATACACCAGACCTTAGAAATAAATTAGAAATAGCAGAAACTACAAAAATTATCACTACTAAAAACAAGCGAAAAAAACGATGGACGGAAACCGATGGATAAAATCGAGGGACACTATTTTTTAATTTTTTTTAGTTTTTATTATTTTTTACGAAAACCAACGAACGTCTGTCGGTTATTTTCAAGGAAAATGCGCAGAAACTTTTTTTTTTTTAAAGAATCACTATGATGGAAGAATTTATTTTCGGGTTTTCAGTAAAAATGAGTCTAGTGTATTTTACTTAGCCGATGGAGTCCGTCGGTCTTTGTGTTCCGAGACACTATTTTCTGACATTATCAAGTCTGTAGGTTTTTTCTCTGTTTTTACCTATAACCGACTGATGTCCGTCGGTTTTATCCTGAGGTATTTGACCTTTTTTTTAGTAATGCGTACACCCAAATGTGAGTTCTCGCTAGTTTTTTCATAGTTCTCGTCAAATCTAACAAACAGAGTTCGATGAATATTTTGTCGGAGACTAAAAGTGTTAACATTTGACGAACTTAAAGGACCAAAACTGTTAAGTGCATACTTAAGAGACTATTTTTAACCAACCCTCATAGTTGAGGGACCATTTTTGTTAACTTGTGGCAAACTTAAAGGACCAAAACCGTTAAGTGCATAGTTAAGGGACTATTTTGAACCTACTCTCATAGTTAAGGGACCATTTATGTCCTTTTCTCACTATATAATGAATTGGAAGGTCACAATCTATCTATTTAAATATAATATAAAGCTAGGCATAGATAAGGTGATGTGACACCTTTTTATGACCTAGAAACACAATTATCTTTTTTCTCTTTTTTGGGCTTTTTCTTATTTGTTTTGCTTTTTATCCTATCTTATTATGTATTTTATTGTAACAACAATAAATGGCTCAATAATTAATACTCCACTCTTCTTATTCATCGAGAAATTTATTATTTACTTACAAGTTACTACGTACATTATGCATAAGTAGCTATTATTGTTCCAACATTGAGTTCCTTATTTATAGAGGAAAAAGAATTCGAAAAGTCTTTTAGCAATTGAGGTTATAATGAATTTATTAATTAACTTTAAAAACTGTTGTTACTACTTTCTAACCTTTTCTATTCTGACTTGGAGAACGTGAATCATATATCTATAGTTGATCATAGCTAACTTGATCACCAATTTTTTTTGGCATTTTCTCTAATTTTGTTGTTTTTCTGTGTGTGAAAATAATGTTTGATAGATATGTAGGCTACTAAATAATGACTCTTTATCTTCTTTGATTTATGGGAAAAGGACATAAAGGGCCGTCCGGCCCAAACTATTCCCACAGGATGACCCATGTTTCTCCAAACCCATAGTGTAGCAAGCGCGGCCTTTTGTGGTGACTTTAGTCGCCACTAAAAGTCTGCTGCAAAAAAAAGGACTATTTGTGGCGGCTTTAGTCGCCACTAAAGATTAATTTTTTTTCCTTTTTTTTTTTTTGGTAAAAGTCACTGAAGATCAACTATGTATAGAAAATGTATCGAAAATATATTATACATATAAAAAATGTATCATTGTTGTATAGAATATGCATCCCTACCATATATGTATAGAAAATGTATCATAGGTTTTTATAATTGTTGTGTAATTTGTGTATAATAAATGTATCATCAATGTATACTCACTAATCATACTTATATTATGCATTAGTATGTACATTATACATTGATTATACACTAATGATTCACATATTCCATTGATTAAACACTGATGATTCACATATTCCATACATAATATGTATCATCAACGTATACTCACGAATCATACATATATTATACATTAGTATGTACATTATACATTGATTATACACTAATGATTCACATATGTATCGAAAATGTATATCTATAGAAAATGTATCATTGTTGTGTAATTTGTGTATAATAAATGTATCATCAACGTATAATCATTAATCATACATATATTATACATTAGTTGTACATTGATTATACACTAATGATTCACATATTATACATATTCCATACATAAGTATAGAAAATGTATCATTGTTGTATAATTTATGTATTAACTGTATCATTCTTGTATAGAAAGTGTATCATACGTCTAGACAATGTATCATACATATACAATATATAAACTGTATCATTCTTGTATAGAAAGTGTATATATAATTCCAGCATATGTATATAAACTGTATCATTCTTGTATAGAAAGTGTATATAAACTGTATCATTCTTGTATAGAAAGTGTATCATACCTATAAAAAATATATCATACATATACGTATAGAAACTGTATCATTGTTGTATAGAATATGTATCACTACTGTATATGTATAGAAAATGTATCATACGTATAGAAACTGTATAATTATTGTATAATATGTGTATAATAAATGTATAATTAATGCATAATTTATGTTTAATAAATGTATAATTAACGGATGATGTATGTTTAATAAATATATAATTAATGTATACTTACTAATTTTATTATTTTGTAGTTGATATATTTTAGTTTGTTAAGTTTTCGATGATAGTTACTTTAGTTTATTTATTTAGTTCTTCTTTTTTGATCCCTAATAGAAGATAGAAAATAAACGGAAGTTTGCAGCGAACCTTTAGTGGTGACTTTAAAAGTCGCCACAAAAGTATTTTGAGATATTTCTTGAAGGCTCAATCAATGTATAAATATACACATATTATACATGTTTTGAAATATTTTTTGAAAGTTCAATCACTGTATATGTATACACATATTATACATATTTTGGGACATTTTGTTACACCTCGGAAATTTCTCCGTACTTGTATGATGAGTGGAATGATGAAAAATTGAGTGAATGATGTTTTATTAAGTCGGGAATGGCTAAGTAAGAATTTTTGAAAATAAGAAAGTCGCGGAAAAATTTTCAGCCCAGTGGTCGTATATGGCACTATACGGCCCGTAAAGTGATTTACGGACCGTATAGTGCAGTCGTCCTCCAGCTTGTCAAAAATCTCAACTTTCTGTAAATGTTGAATATGGTTAAAAACGACCCAGTTTACGGCCCGTAAACTGGTTTACGGAGCGTAAACCAGGTCGTAAACTACCATGTCCATCAGCCAAAACTTTCTGTCTTTGAAATGGTTAAATACGACTGTTGCACCCTATTTTAACCGAAGGCTAAACAAAGCACAACTTATGGGACTCTAAAATAATTAATTATGTACAGAGTCGCCACCTAGCATTTAAGGTATACTAGGGTACCTATAAATTATTAATATATGCAGCTTAACATGATCTACGAAAATATAAGTGAGATTCTAGGTAAGGGTTCAAATTATTCCGAAGGGAAGGTGTTAGGCATCCTTCAGAATCCACAAATGTGGTTCCCGGCTGGACCAATTTAACTATACGAGGGATTTGTAAAAGGCTTGATTATTATTTACAAAAATTAATAGAATTTAGACTAAGAATAACTAACATGAATGAAAATATGAGGAGAAAGGAATAAGGTGGAGTAGTGGTTGTGTCGGGGTTGTTCGTTTGTGAGAGCTGGTTGCTTCTAGTTCCCCGGAGCTTTAAGCTCCTCGCCGAAGCAGTGAAAGGAGGAAGTGCTGGCGGTGGTGTGATGGCGTTTGAGTTGTGGCTGCTGGCTGGTTGCAGCGATGGAGAAAGGGGGAGAGAGGAAAATAATGGTGTTGTGGGCTAGTGTTTCATGGCGGTTCGTCGACTGCTCCGACGTTGTGGGGGTGGCGTTAATGGAGAGAGGGGAGGATGAAGTGGTGGGGCAGCGATGGTCGTTCTTGGTTCGCCAGTGGTGGCGCTGGTCAGTGACGGCGAAGAGCAAAGGAAAAAATGGGGGAAGGGCGGCGTGGTAGTGTGGCGGCTGTTGGAGGAATAAGGTGAAAGAGAAAATGTTTAGGGTTCTTGTTAGGAGAGAAGAAGAGCAAAAATCTGAGGTTCTTTTTGTGCTTGTGTGTGTATGTGTAAATATATGTAGAACATGAATACCCCTCCTTTTCTTATAATGCAAAATGGCCCCTTATTTTGTCCAAAGAATAGAAGATTGCACCCTTTTGTCTCCTCAATGCTTACCTTAATCCCTTTTAAAAAAAAATGATGAAACCTTGACTTGATCGGATTTTACTCTGCGTTTAAAAATTAATTACTCTGATTTTCTATGCATTGTCAGGCTGCACTAAAAATATAATTAATTAATACATGTATAAATAATAGCGTAAGTATAAATATAAATATTAATGTGCAAGATATAAAAAATGTATTGCTATAAAATTAAGAAACAATTATTAATTACACGAAAATGGTAGTATTGCGCTATACATGTGAAAAATAATGATTCTTAAAAAATGACAATAAATTGATAAAATTTCCAAAATAAGGACAATCATCAATAAATTATATAAAAAATGTAAAAATGTGTAAAAATGTATTTCGTGCTCTTTAACGAATCAGGGCCCCCAAAACGTTAATTTTAAGCACGTCGAGCCAAAATTAGGTGTCAACAACTTGTCCCTCTTCGACCGGAGACGATGAAAGAGTTTTCGGACGAAGACGTTGACATGTAGCCTATTTTGGCTCGACAAAGAATTGTTAAAAGGATATGTACGGGGAAAGAGGAAAGACGTTGGTAGAGCTTTGGCAATACTCTCAGTTTGTAGGTAGGGTTGCAATGAAAAGAAAATGATAAAACAGGAAGGATTATTCAGGGCCGGAAAAATGTTCGCATACCCACGTCATCGCTTCCAAAATTGCCCCAATATCGAGCTACGAGATACTGGGAGGGTGCAAGATTGCATACTTGCTGGGGAAAGAATGATTCTCATCCCGATGTGACCAAACTCTGCATAGAGGTTCCTACATATCTCGCCAATCACGAGAATCAGGTCAATGTAGTTCGAAAGGTGATAACTAATGGATGTTGTGGCAAATTTTGATCGTCCAATCAAAATTTTGCCCCAGTGTTGTTAGAATGGTCCTAGCAAGTGTAGGATGAAGAACGGTCGTGTTATGTAACGCCCTTTTTTTTTTTTTTAAAGCCGGCATGATGCAATGCGTTTGAAGGGTATCTGAAAGTGATAGTGCAATGCATGTGCAGTGTTTGCGAGCATTCGCAAAGCAATGATGCAATGTATGTGCAGTGCATCTGCGAGCATATGCAGGACATTTAAAACAAACAAATGCAGGTACGGTGCAATGCGTCTGCGAGCATACGCAGGGGCATTTGAAAACAATAAAACAATGCAGGTGCAGTACAATGCGGCTGCGAGCATATGCAGGGGCATTTGAAAACAATAAAAAAAATGCAGGTGCGGTGCAATGCGGCTGCGAGCATACGCAGGGGCATTAAGAAAATAATAATAAAACAAGGCAGATGCGGTGCGATGTCTTATGCAGAAATTATCAAAAGGCGGTGCGCGGCCCGTGCAACATATAAAAGGCGGTGCTCAGCCTTATGCAGAAAATTGAAAGGGCGGTGCGCAGCCCAGGCAACATGAAAGACGGTGCTCAGCCTTATGCAGAAATTACAAAGGGCGGTGCATGGCCCATGTAACATATGAAAGGCGGTGCTCAGCCTTATGCAGAAATTTAAATGGGCGGTGCGCAGCCCATGCAACATGAAAGGCGGTGCTCAGCCTTATGCAGAAATTACAAAGGGCGGTGCATGACCCATGTAACATATGAAAGCGATGCAAAGGGCGGTGCGCAGCCCATGCATCATATGAAAGGCGGTGGTCAGCCTTATGCAGAAATTACAAAGGGCGGTGCATGGCCCATGTAACATATGAAAGGCGGCGAGCAACCTTATGCAGAAATTACAAAGGGCGGTGCATGGCCCATGTAACATATGAAAACGATGCAAAGGGCGGTGCGTGGCCCATGTAACATATGAAAGGCGGCGAGCAACCTTATGCAGAAATTTAAATGGGCGGTGCGCAGCCCATGCAACATGAAAGGCGGTGCTCAGCCTTATGCAGAAATTTAAATGGGCGGTGCGCAACCCATGCAACATGAAAGGCGGTGCTCAGCCTTATGCAGAAATTACAAAGGGCGGTGCATGGCCCATGTAACATATGAAAGGCGGTGAGCAACCTTATGCAGAAATTTAAATGGGCGGTGCGCAGCCCATGCAACATGAAAGACGGTGCTCAGCCTTATGCAAAAATTACAAAGGGCGGTGCATGGCCCATGTAACATATGAAAGGCGGTGAGCAACCTTATGCAGAAATTTAAATGGGCGGTGCGCAGCCCATGCAACATGAAAGGCGGTGCTCAGCCTTATGCAAAAATTACAAAGGGCGGTGCATGGCCCATGTAACATATGAAAGCGATGTAAAGGGCGGTGCGCAGCCCATGCATCATATGAAAGGCGGTGCTCAACCTTATGCAGAAATTACAAAGGGCGGTGCATGACCCATGTAACATATGAAAGCGATGCAAAGGGCGGTGCGCAGCCCATGCATCATATGAAAGGCGGTGCTCAGCCTTATGCAGAAATTACAAAGGGCGGTGCATGGCCCATGTAACATATGAAAGGCGGTGCTCAGCCTTATGCAGAAATTTAAATGGGCGGTGCGCAGCCCATGCAACATGAAAGGCGGTGCTCAGCCTTATGCAGAAATTACAAAGGGCGGTGCATGGCCCATGTAACATATGAAAGCGATGCAAAGGGCGGTGCGCAGCCCATGCATCATATGAAAGGCGGTGCTCAGCCTTATGCAGAAATTACAAAGGGCGGTGCATGGCCCATGTAACATATGAAAGGCGGCGAGCAACCTTATGCAGAAATTACAAAGGGCGGTGCATGGCCCATGTAACATATGAAAGCGATGCAAAGGGCGGTGCGCAGCCCATGCATCATATGAAAGGCGGTGCTCAGCCTTATGTAGAAATTACAAAGGGCGGTGCGTGGCCCATGTAACATATGAAAGGCGGCGAGCAACCTTATGCAGAAATTTAAATGGGCGGTGCGCAGCCCATGCAACATGAAAGGCGGTGCTCAGCCTTATGCAGAAATTACAAAGGGCGGTGCATGGCCCATGTAACATATGAAAGGCGGTGAGCAACCTTATGCAGAAATTTAAATGGGCGGTGCGCAGCCCATGCAACATGAAAGACGGTGCTCAGCCTTATGCAAAAATTACAAAGGGCGGTGCATGGCCCATGTAACATATGAAAGGCGGTGAGCAACCTTATGCAGAAATTTAAATGGGCGGTGCGCAGCCCATGCAACATGAAAGGCGGTGCTCAGCCTTATGCAAAAATTACAAAGGGCGGTGCATGGCCCATGTAACATATGAAAGCGATGTAAAGGGCGGTGCGCAGCCCATGCATCATATGAAAGGCGGTGCTCAACCTTATGCAGAAATTACAAAGGGCGGTGCATGGCCCATGCAACATATGAAAGCGATGCAAAGGGCGGTGCGCAGCCCATGCATCATATGAAAGGCGGTGCTCAGCCTTATGCAGAAATTACAAAGGGCGGTGCATGGCCCATGTAACATATGAAAGGCGGTGCTCAGCCTTATGCAGAAATTACAAAGGGCGGTGCATGACCCATGTAACATATGAAAGCGATGCAAAGGGCGGTGCGCAGCCCATGCATCATATGAAAGGCGGTGCTCAGCCTTATGCAGAAATTACAAAGGGCGGTGCATGGCCCATGTAACATATGAAAGCGATGCAAAGGGCGGTGCGCAGCCCATGCATCATATGAAAGGCGGTGCTCAGCCTTATGCAGAAATTACAAAGGGCGGTGCATGGCCCATGTAATATATGAAAGCGATGCAAAGGGCGGTGCGCAACCCATGCATCATATGAAAGGCGGTGCACAGCCTTATGCAGAAATTTAAAAGGGCGGTGCATGGCCCAGGCAGTAATGAAAAGCGGTGAGCAATGCAGGTGCAATGCAATGCGGCTGCGAGCATACGCAGAGGCATTTGAAAATAATAAAGCAATGCTGGTGTGGAGGGTAACGCCTTTGCTTCGGCGCGAATGAAGTGCAGAAGGTAAGGTCCTTGGGCCATGAAATGGTGCCTTTAGGCGATGAGAATGATGCCTTTAGACTATGACGCCCTCGATGTCCTGTTGTGGGGCTGGATGAGCCTGTGCCTTTTCTCTCAAAATGTGCCATTGGTGGAATTTTTAAGGGCCCCCTCAAAAAATTTTGTCCCAGTTTAGAAAACAAATAAAAATTTGCATACTTCCCGCGAAATGCGATGTGCACTTGCGGGTTTTTTTTTTTTTTTTTTTTTTTTTTAAGCTACTCAAAAATGTTCTCCCAATTTCATGCTTTAGCGGAGAAATACGAGGATCTTTCATGGTAAGAGCAGATGTGGATACCTCATAGAGTTAGTAACAACACAACAACATTGAACTATATTTACTGTGCAACAAATAAAAAATAAAAAATTAAGAAAAATAACAAAATCACGAAAGCAAAATCCAGCAAATTGTTTTTTTTTTTTTTTTAATAATAACAATGATTGATATAACATGCCCCGACTTCAGTTGGTACCAACAATTAGTATTGTGCATAAGAATTCACCATTATTTATCGTCCAACAAACCAAGATCGACTTATTGGTAATTCCTATAGCTTCAAGTGGTACCTCAGACATACCTAAAGATCGACAAGATTGGTTCATTTTGCTTCAAACAAGGATTATGAACTATACCTATCCTCATGTTTCAAGTGCCCTCACCAGAAAGAAAGTCTCTTTTCACACATATTCAGTATTTTTGAACTTTGAGACATCTAGAGAAGTACACTCAAACTCAGAAAGATGTTCAATGCTTGCAATTATAATACTATAAGCTTGGTCGTCATGTAAGTATCCACTAATGAGAGAAACTTTAGCATAGGATCACGTAGGGCTTGTTATGGGGTTGTAATGTAGGCTTGGAAAAAGGGTAGGATATTATTTAGGTAAGGAGTGACTAATCCTTCCCTAAGCGTTGCACTGTGTCTGTGCTTAGTATTTGTGTACTCTGACACTTTGTTTTATTGTCCCTTTCTTTTGTACTTGTGCGACCTTTTTTGCAAGTTAAAGCCCTTTTTTTCATTTTTTTTTTTATTAGGGTTGCATGCCCGAAACTCTGTGGGGATTAAGAGAATTGACCTGGGTTGCACGCCCGAGGTCTTGATAGTAATTCCAGATTGTATGCCTGAGTGTAAAAAATAAAAATAAATAACGGGTTAGATGTCCGAGATCCCGAATGACTGAGTTTTTTTTTTTTTTTTTTTATTTTTTTATGTGTGGGCTCCTTCTTGCTTTGGAGGTCATTTTTAGCCTTTGTTTTGTTGGAACGGTCGAATCCCCTTTTTTTTTTTTGAAGCTTCAGCTCAGATCTCTATCCGCAGTTGCACGTTTTTTTAGTACGCTCAGGGAGGTTGGGCCAAGAGAGAGATAGTGCATGTAAGCACTCAGAAATGGTATAGGCTTATGATGTGGTGGCCAAAGAAAAAGCTTTAGGCTCAAAGGGGGAATGCTAGGGATAATGTCATTTGGTAGGTTAGAAAGGCTCAAACGGGTCAAAGAAGGCCTACGATCCTTTTCTATGCTGAGTGTTACTCATAATTTCGCCTCAAAAGACATTCAAGCCAAGTTCTAGATCACAATGCAATGCAATTGAACGCTATCTAAAGCTCACCACACAATGCACATGAAATAATGAGGTTGGTTTTGTTCTTGTCTTACAAGCATGCAAGAGAATTTTTCGAGTGTCACTTAAAGTGTGAATGAGAGGTACCAAAAGAATCTATAGTTTACCACGAAGTCAGTCCTCTCCATCATATTGATTGTTACTTGTTTCTTTCCTATGCACATTCTAACTGTGTTGGTACCAACCAAGTTAAAGATATGAATCTAAAAAATATTTTTTTGTATTTTTTGAATAAGGGTACCGAACCCAAAAAGGGTTGCCTACGTATCTCATCTTTGATGAGAATCAGGTGCGCGTAGTTCGTTTAAATAAGATAGAAAGAAATAAAATATTTTTGTGATTTTTCAAAATAAAGGATTTTTTTTTTTTGTGATTTTTTTTTTAATAATGAATAATGAATACCGAACCCAAAAGGGCTGCCTACGTATCTCATCAAAGAAGAGAATCAGGTGTGCGTAGTTCTTGCAGATAGGATAGAAAGAAATAAAATATTTTTGTGATTTTTCAAAATAAAGGATTTTTTTTTGTGATTTTTTGAATAATGAATAATGAATAATGAATACCGAACCCAAAAGGGCTGCCTACGTATCTCATCAAAGAAGAGAATCAGGTGTGCGTAGTTCTTGCTGATAGGGTATAAAATGCATGATTGAATTTTTTTTTTTTTTTTACAAAATCAGGGTTCAACACGAGTCAACTAAAAATAATTAGATAAAGTGCTAAGGCAGTGCAAAGCAAATAACACAATATTTATTTAAAAACAAAACATGTAACAAATAAAGAGTATGTGAAAAATGAAAAGAATGTTCGAAATAAAGGATAAAATTCAACCTAGCTAAAAACAACTGCAAAATGGAATGTACAATAACCTAGGAATTCTAAGAGTTGGTTTTCCTATGACACAAGGCTCCCGAGCGGACTACTCGAGTGAGAAGGCTACGCGGTCCCTGTTACTCGGGCACCCCGCGCATACGCCAACTCTCCTAAAATTTGGATTTTACGGAAAAAAAAAATTCGCGGGTGCGCAAAACACACCTCGCGTGTACGTGTGATAGTGTGAGTTTTCCAGAAGTGGAGGAAATATGAACGGAATGCCAATTTATATAAACCGATAACACGTATGAATATTAATATAAAACCACAAAAAGATAGCAATTAAAGAGAAACAGTAAAAGCAATATGCATAATTTACAATAAAGTAAAAAATGAGTATAGTAAATAAAACTTGCTAGTAAAAAAGGTAATAATACAGTGTATGAAATTAAACGCAGATATGTACGTAAACAAATAAGGGAACAAGGGAAAGTATATACATGACGAATAAATATAGGCAAGTAAAATAAAGGAAAAATTCAAATAAAGATAACATACCTCGAATAACAAATTGAGTCCATATGGTTAGAACCTAAGTGTCCCCAGCAGAGTCGCCATGTTGTTGCACCCTATTTTAACCGAAGGCTAAACAAAGCACAACTTATGGGACTCTAAAATAATTAATTATGTACAGAGTCGCCACCTAGCATTTAAGGTATACTAGGGTACCTATAAATTATTAATATATGCAGCTTAACATGATCTACGAAAATATAAGTGAGATTCTAGGTAAGGGTTCAAATTATTCCGAAGGGAAGGTGTTAGGCATCCTTCAGAATCCACAAATGTGGTTCCCGGCTGGACCAATTTAACTATACGAGGGATGTGTAAAAGGCTTGATTATTATTTACAAAAATTAATAGAATTTAGACTAAGAATAACTAACATGAATGTTTATGTAGTAAAAGGTGTAAGTATTTACATATGTATAAAAATACATATTACGTGATAATTTACAAGTAAATAAAGTGCGCAATTACAGTGACTAAAAATTTTAACTTTAAATGAATATATTATAAAGATATTTACTTAACAATGAACGATTTGCTTTTGAATGAAAAAAAAATAGATTTAAACATATGTGATATAAACAATTATTTAAAAATGTTATCTACAACTTAAGAGCTTGAGTATATGAAAAGGTGTAAGGAATGAACATGAAATTATTCTGCACGCAAGGTGTGTTAACTAATTTAACTAGCTAAGTATGTACACCTAATCAATTAATTATGAGAGTACATTTTAAAATCTAAATATTGAGGCAAATCACCCTATTTATTTACTTAAGTGTGCTAAGCTACTAAATTAAAACTCTAGCGAAACATGATAACTATAAGAATATTAACTATAAAAATAATAACTGCCTAATATCAATTTATCTAAACACATAAAATTTAAATCACCTAAGCAGATCATAAATAAATACCACTAGCCTACACCCTAAAAAGTAAAGTTTCACTATATTTTATGCTTGCATAATTTAAGAATGTAAATATATATATATATATATATATATATATATATATATATATATATATATATATATATATATATATGTAAACAAAGAATTTAAGAAGCTATTTGAACTTCTTTTGAGTGTCATCTTTCAAAAAATAACTTCAGATACCTGCACGAGACTTAATAAAAATGTTAGTAAGAAAATAAATAATTATCGGATGACTTAAAAATAATGAATAAACTTAAAATAAAAATCCGTCTTTGTACATGGAAGGCCTTGGAAATCGACGGAAATTTCTTCATCGGCCATCTCAAAAACAACCCCTTGGCACGCTCAACTTCCCCAGCTTTAGCATACCCTGCCAGCATCACGTTCCAAGTAGTCAAATCCCTAAAAGGCATTAAACCAAACACTCTACCTGCACTGCTCACATCACATTCCCTCTAAAACACACTGTAATCATTGCATTCCATGCCACAACATTTCTTTCAGCCATTTGATTAAACACCTTCCAAGCAAACTCAAGAAACCCACATTCAGCATACATACTAACCAATGTAGTCCCAACAAATACATGAGCATCAAACCCACGAGCCATAGATTGACAATGCAACTGAAACCCACATAGAGTGACGAAACAGTAGTAGTACGCCGGGCAAAGCCAAGAAATATCACATAATAGTCCAAAACAAACTAGAACGAAGCAGCGAGCAAGAGCACCGGAGTCGAAGCTCCGGCGAGAACATAATAATGAACGCAACAGTTTCAACAACAATGGGACTTCATCGGAGTTTAATCTCAGTCCAAAAATTTGGAAACAAGCACACGCATAAGAGATTACACAAGGGAGAACAAACAAACAATAGCAGAGTATAAATGTCATCGCCGGAGCTTTATTTTCCCGACTCGCTCCATATGTTTTGGCGTAAATCAGTGAAGAAAAGACATGAAAAAACAAGCACACATACACAAAATACAGGGAACGAAAAGAAGTCGCTGGCCATGTCTTGATTCCGACCAGATTTGCACTTTTTCTAGTGGAAACTTACAAAAATTCATAAACATAAAATGAAAATATGAGGAGAAAGGAATAAGGTGGAGCAGTGGTTGTGTCGGGGTTGTTCGTTTGTGAGAGCTGGTTGCTTCTAGTTCCCCGGAGCTTTAAGCTCCTCGCCGAAGCAGTGAAAGGAGGAAGTGTTGGCGGTGGTGTGATGGCGTTTGAGTTGTGGCTGCTGGCTGGTTGCAGCGACGGAGAAAGGGGGAGAGAGGAAAATAATGGTGTTGTGGGCTAGTGTTTCATGGCGGTTCGTCGACTGCTCCGACGTTGTGGGGGTGGCGTTAATGGAGAGAGGGGAGGATGAAGTGGTGGGGCAGCGATGGTCGTTCTTGGTTCGCCAGTGGTGGCGCTGGTCAGTGACGGCGAAGAGCAAAGGAAAAAATGAGGGAAGGGCGGCGTGGTAGTGTGGCGGCTGTTGGAGGAATAAGGTGAAAGAGAAAATGTTTAGGGTTCTTGTTAGGAGAGAAGAAGAGCAAAAATCTGAGGTTCTTTTTGTGCTTGTGTGTGTATGTGTAAATATATGTAGAACATGAATACCCCTCCTTTTCTTATAATGAAAAATGGCCCCTTATTTTGTCCAAAGAATAGAAGATTGCACCCTTTTGTCTCCTCAATGCTTACCTTAATCCCTTTTAAAAAAAAATGATGAAACCTTGACTTGATCGGATTTTACTCTGCGTTTAAAAATTAATTACTCCGATTTTCTATGCATTGTCAGGCTGCACTAAAAATATAATTAATTAATACATGTATAAATAATAGCGTAAGTATAAAATATAAATATTAATGTGCAAGATATAAAAAATGTATTGCTATAAAATTAAGAAACAATTATTAATTACACGAAAATGGTAGTATTGCGCTATACATGTGAAAAATAATGATTCTTAAAAAATGACAATAAATTGATAAAATTTCCAAAATAAGGACAATCATCAATAAATTATATAAAAAATGTAAAAATGTGTAAAAATGTATTTCGTGCTCTTTAACGAATCAGGGCCCCCAAAACGTTAATTTTAAGCACGTCGAGCCAAAATTAGGTGTCAACAACGACCACAGTGGACGGACCGTAAATCAAAATACGGTCCGTATATGGTGGTTTACGACCACTGTTCACCCCGACAAGAATTCATTAAAGATCAGATTTTGTGATTTTTAAAAGAGACTTAAGCCTCATTTCACTTCATTTTCATCCATACACCTCAAGAGACATTCTAGAACTCTCCAAATAATTCCTCCACAAGAATTCAAGAGAATTAAAGGGAATATCAAGACCAACAACACTAATTTCATGGAATCAAGTGTAAGAACACATCAAAGGATCTTCTAAGTCAAGAAATTCCCAAGAAGGTGGAACTAGGGTTTTGGCTAATTGAAGTATTTCCACTTAAGGATTGTTCAACCATCATCCAAGGTAAGTTTCATGATTATTCCATATTGTTTGAAGTATTGGAAAGCTTAGACACTTGAAATGTAGAAGAACATAGAAATGAGTTATTATTGAGTGAATAGTGACATAAATGAATGATAGTGGAATTGAACTATGAATGTTGAAGTGTTGTGAGTACAAATACGTTATAAATGATGTTTATATCATGAAACAAACATTAAATGCATGAAAACGCAAGGATGAGCTAGAAGTAGGAATAAGGGAAAATTAGAGGAAAATGGTGGATTTTGCCAAATGTACGTAAATGACGATTGTCGATTATGATATTGCGAGTAATATTATGAATGTTGGGAGTTAATGTAAAACATGAGAAAAGTGGTATGAGCGAAGGAAGCGTTGTCCGACTTCTCCTAGAATTAGCGACGCGTTCTTATAGTCAGTTACTAATGTTGATACGAATTCTCTTATGAAGGTAACGACGTGATATCGACGGAGAACAAGCGAGCGATATCTTAGCTAAACAACCAAGGTATGTGAGGCTAGTCCTTCTTTCTAATGGCATGAATCTTTTAACTTGAATCCCTATTCCTTTCATGAGTTCTTGCATTCTAAGAAGTTAAAAGCTTATGCCTACGAATTTCTATATGAGATAAGTTATGCGATATGATGACACTCGAATGATGATGATGTTATTCCTTGCCTATACTCACCTTATGTACTAGTCCTTTCAAGGTGAGGCGGAATGTCCATGATGGTTCCATAATGTAATCGGGGGATCACGACCTTACGTCATCCCGATGGAGTAAAGTTGATCATGAGTCTTATATACGCATTATGATAAGATAAGTATTTTATGATAAGCATATTACTATGAGCATTTACATTGAGCATGTCATGAGCATTTCACACCGGGCCTAGTTGGCCGGGCAGACACCGCTTCGGCGGGCGGCGATACGGATACACCACGACCTACGGGCGTGGGCAGACACCACTAGTGGGCGGCATGAGATGGTACCCCGGACGCGGGAGGCCTGGATTCGGGCTAATATTATTGATTATCACACCGTTCCGACAAGGACGGGCAGCTTGCATATGATGCATACATGTCATGATGATGAGTATGAGTAAGATAGCATGCATTACTTCATTTATGATTATCAGTTAGATCCAGATGTCTCATGTTGATGTTATTCCCATATTATTGATGTCTCCTTTCATTATGTATGCCTCTCATACTCGGTACAATATTCGTACTGACGTCCTTTCTTCGGACGCTGTGTTCATGCCCACAGGTAGATAGGGAGGAGAGCTTGGCCCAGGTCCTCAGTAGCTGTCAGCTGATAGATAGCACTCCATTGTTCGGAGGTGCTTATGACTATTCTTTTGATGTACATCCATATATGCATATTTTGGGCATGACGGAGTCTTGTTCCGTCCACGTATTCATTATGCTAGTAGAGGCTCGTAGATACGCAGTGTGGGTTAGATGGTCTCACAAGATGTTTTCCTATGTATGTATATTATTTTGATGGCCAAGAGGCAAATGTATATAAAGTATTTATATTTGATTAAATATAATTTTCCTACAATTGGTATGTAAAATTGATAAAAGAGTATTAAATGAGCAAGATAAGTAATAGAGTGAGCGGTTCTCGGTAACTAGCTCCGGGTACCCGTCGCGGCCCCTAGCTGGGTCGTGACACATTTGTTAAAGGCTCAATATGAATTTTAACCTTTAGTGGAGACTTTTTGAATTGCCACTTAAAAATAAAAAAAAAAATTAAAAAAAAAAGTTAATCTTTAGTGGCGACAAAGTCGCCACAAAAAGTCCTTTTTTTTAAAAGGCGTTTGGGCTACTGGGCCGGCCAGCTCACGGTATTAGGCCCAAATGTGAAATTACTTGGGCCTGTTGGCCATTGTATGTCCTTTTCCCTTGATTTATTTGACTTATGTAGATTAGGGGTGTTTATGGTTCGGTTTGATTCGGTTTTTGGTTAAAACCAAACCAAACCAATTAAGTCGGGTTTTTTTAATATTCAAACCAAACCAAACCATTATAGTATAAATTTTATCGGTTTCAGTTATGTCGGTTTTATCGGTTTGGTTCGGTTTTTGCGGGTTTTTTCGGATTTTAAGAATATATTAATACAAAGAACCTTTGAATTAAATGGTAACTAAATACAGCTTTGACCGTGATCCATTCAAATCTAAGAATCTTCTTAATTAATTCATTAAGTTTATTTAGGTATAGGCCTATGGTTATGGGTATAGGAATTACATAAACAAAACATCTACTTTTCATGATTCTAGTTACCTCCCTACATATAGCCTTTTGATATTTCACAGCCCTCTGGAATATTTGTTATCTAGACTCATCGTATTTATGAAGCATTGAGAAGAAAGAACAAAAGTTAAAACAAAAAATGATAAACGGAAAGACAAAGTCATCTACCAAATCTTTTTAAATTCTAATTGCCATTTTCTCCCCTTTAATTTGTTACGGATAAAATGCTAGCTTATTAGTAGTAATTCAGATAACATGTAAAAAAGGGAACCGTAAAACTGGATAAGGGGAAATTTTTTATTTTACCTTTAGCAAATTTCTTTTTATTTTACCTTAAACTTAAATGGGCTACACTTTTCTTTCTAATTATTTGAATTTGTATTGGACTTGGAATGAGCCAAAATTTTTAAAGAAGATATATATATATATATATATATTTTTTTTTTTTTTTAAATATGTATGTATCTATCGGTTCGGTTCGGTTTTGGTTCAGTTTTTTTTGGTTTAACACCAAACCAAACCAAATGTTATCGGTTTTTTAAAATTTAAAACCAAATCAATCAAACTAAGCTGGTTTTCGATTTATTAAGTCGGTTTGACTTGGTTCACCGGTTCGGATCGGTTTTTCGGTCTCATTTGAACACCCCTAATGTAGATTACTTAGGTGAAGAAATTAACCGTTTACCTTCTTTATTATATTACTTAATACATATTTATTTTGGACATTAAAAGTAATTATTAGTAGATAATGTACAAAAGAGAAAACAATATATACGTACTCCCAGTTGGGGGTCTACAACGTTAGGAAGACATTTTGTAAGCATTTCTTTGGTTATTTTTTCATCTTTAATTTTCGTGTATCTTTTCTTATTCTTTGTTAATTGATTTGATTAAATCAAAATACCATTGTTAGAAATTATTACAAAAGTCATGAAGGAAAAGTTTTGGTACTTAAGAAAACGGATCAATACTACTGCGGAAATGATTGAGTGTTTTATTTTTTCAATATTTATATATTTGTTAATGTACAAGGAATGAAGTTATCACTTAATTTTTCGTTTTTTTTTTCCTTAATTTTTTTCTTTCTTTGGGCTTATGGGAAGGTCACACAAATGCAACTTTTTCAAATGTTAATTAAAAAGGTTACAACTACTTTCAAAAAATTATATAAATACAACTTATTCTAAATTTTAACTTCTTAATTACAAAAATATAACTTTTTACATTCCTAAAATATTAATAATACTTAATTTTAGGAGTTACTACCATTAAAGCATATCCACTTTTTACTTTCTCTTTTTTTCAAAAATATTAGAATGTTATTTTCCAAGTAAACATAACAAAATCAACTTCAAATCCCATATTCCATCTACCGTTTAAAAAGACTTTTTTTCTTTCGTTTCCTCCTTTTTATTCTTCTTTTTTTAATTTCACTTTATGATGATTCAATTATTTTTTTGTGACTCAAAGAAATTATTTGAATATATTAATATTAAAAAAAGTAAATGAAAAGATATGGTATATGGAAATATGGTATAAGAAATGTACATGAAAATATACCTTAAAAAGTATATGGTATATTCAAATTGATTTATTTAACTGAAAAGTTGATAGTAAAATATTTGTAAATATAATAGTAGAAATTAGTATATTTAAGTTTGTATATAGTATATAATATAATAATTATTTGTGTATATAGTATATAATATTACGATATACCTAGTATATAATATTATGATATACATAATCTATGAATATATTACTCTATGTGCCAACCAATTGTACTCTACAATAACATATAAAATATACAATATACAATATATAGAAAGAATAATATAATTACTTATGGATTACCACTAAAATAGGATCTTAATTAATAATTGACACCCCATCCGATAAAACTTGACTTTCTTCCTGCCATCACATATTAATTATTCAATTTTTTTTCTCTCTCTCTCTCTTCCTTGAAATAGGAAAATTAACTCAATTAAATTTATATTTGTATATATTTAATATAATAAACAATATATGCCTAATATATACAATAATGTTTGTGGTCAAATATATATATATATATAATACCTTTTGTTTACTACACATAAGAAATTATTTTATATATAGTAGATACTACTAGTTAATATACATAAAACATAATATTATATATAGTATATAGTAAATAATAGTGAATATACGTAATATATAAGTACAAGAATATATATAGTTGTTCAAGGAATGGTATAATATATATATATATATATATATATATATATATATATATATATATATATATATATATATATATAATACTTTTTGTTTACTATACATAAGAAATTATTTTATATATAGTAGATACTACTAGTTAATATACATAAAACATAATATTATATATACTATATAATAGTGAATATACGTAATATATAAGTACAAGAATATATATACTTGTTCAAGGTATGGTATAATATATATCATAAAAACAGTAGTATACTATTTTATGGATTAAAATGCTAGCTGAGTATATTGGGATGTTTAGAAAAGTAATTAATGTGTTCTGATATGTATTTTAATTTGGTTATCACTAATATAGGAAACTCCTTATTATTAGCCTTTTATTCATAGCAACATTTTTTTATTTAAGGTATGAAATCATACATATACCCTAAATATAGAGTATATATTGTAGATTATGTAATTTAGTTAATAGTTGTAGATCACGAAATATTTTACTTATTTACTTGTATTTATGTAACTTTCCCATTGCAGTTTTGTACCCTGATGAGTATTTAAAATTTATGAACTAGCGAAGAGCGAAGAAAATAAGCTCCTTGAAATAGGCATTAGTTACTTACTCATCCAAGGATAAGACAATTAGAACGGCACGACCAAATGAATTATGATTGGAGATACGTATGCATACTCATGTGACATAGAAAAAATAAGAGAAGTCACGTAAGAAAGATATTATATGGTGCCAAATATTGTGCTTTGTAGTCAAGGTAAAGTTTTCAAAAATTTCAATTAGGAAGATTCAGAAGATTGTGTTAAACTCTACATTGTGTATCAAACAACAATATGTTAATTCTTTTTTCAAGTATGAGGACAAACAAACAAAAAGCAAGAGTTCGAATGACAAAAGCTTTTTATTTTCCTTTGCTCTTTATCTCTACTCTTTATTTTCATTATCATGTTACTTCAATTTTTTTTTTTTTTACGCATTTGCAATATAAATTATGTAGAAGAAAATATATTCTTGCGCGGTCAAATTCACTAGTAACTCAATAAGTTACTTTTAAAACTAATGCTTATTTTTATGAAGAATAGTGTCTGTAAAAATATTTCTGCCCCCCCCCCCCCCCCCCCCCCAACCAAATTGTTGTCACAATACGACAACAGATTCTTTCCCAAGTACAACAGCAAACTAGGTAACGTTGCATACTAACATGCCTTCATCTATTAGATTAGTGATTCTTTCTTTCAGGACATCTATAAGCCAATTGATCTCTATACCAACAATACAATGAGAAGGAAGGCCAAAATGAGCCTTTTTCTTGGAATGGACGTACATTATTTCAGATCAACTTTCGGATACGAGAATTTATCTTGTATGCAACAACAGGAGGTCTGGCTTTTCAACAAACTTTTTCCAGTCATTGCAGAACCTTGCAACAGTTGCTCCATCAAGAACTCTATGATCTGCACCTATATTTATCTGGAAAAAAAAAAAAAAAAAACCATCCCATATGAGATACTGAAACATTTTTCATGAATTCACCCTGATTATAGCAATGTGTGAAGGGTGCCTCACGAAGGTCTTTAAATTACTACATACCGTCATGACTGATGCAGGATATATATTCCCATCTTCAGCAAATTGTGGAATTTTCTGGATCCGGCCCATTCCTATGATGGCAACTTCAGGTGAATTTATAAGCGGGGAACCAAACTTTCCACCAATTCCTCCGATATTGCTTAGAGTAATAGTTCCCCCTGATATATCATCAGGACTAAGCTTGTTTATCTTAGCAAATTTCAGTAGCCGTGACAGTTCTTTTGTTATCTGCAGCAGAATACATATCCAGTTAACACCTACACTCGAAAGGCAGCACAGACAGGCATTTGGTAGTATATGAATATATATGAAAAAAAAAAGATAAAAGGAGTTGATCTTGGACAATGAAAAATAGTATCGCTAGGGAAAGGGAGGTGGAGGAGAAAAAGTCACGTTCTGAGATTACATAGTCAATAGTTCTCTCAGCCTCCTTTCACAATATGGTAAGACAAATCAAACACAGAAAATGGATTACTTCTATTGAATGGATACGTGTATTGAACAGAACAAGCAAGATACCATGAGAAATAGCGTCAGCAAGGGAAAGAAAAAGGGAAGAGAAAAGGGAAAAGACCAAATGCTGAGCTACATCAGTCAAAAAAAGTTTCCTTTCACAGTGTGGAGAGAATCAGACGCAGAAAATTTATAAAGTTTGCTAGTGTGAAGAGAACGAGCAAGATACAGCACCCGATGTAGTAAATCAAGGATTTCTGGTTATCCCTTGATTAATAAACGAAGGATGTCTATGGATATTATCAATGTACTCCTTCTAGCTTCTGTATTCCAACACCACAGTAAAGAAAAGCACTTCTCCTATCGTTTTCATTTCATTACAAGATGATCTTTATCAACTAGAATTTATTAAATTTTGAGCTGAGCAAATTCTCTACCAAGACCAAATGCCCACATCAGAGACCCGCCCCTGTGATAACTTCATTCTCTCTCTGTGATTAACATCAGACTGTTTGTATCTGGAACTACTTCTTCCTCCTCAAAGATAATGTTACATTTAACAACTTGCTTATACACTCAAATGAGAGGAGGTGCAAATGTTAACATGTAACACCAAATCGATTCAAGGATAATACAAAAAAGTATAAATAAAATAAGCCGGTGGAATAGTCGCGGTGAGCGCAAGCTGGCTAATCTTTGGCGGGTAGAGTTACCTGGTACCTGGTGGGAGGTAGCAGGTATCCGGTGAAATAGTCTAGGTGCGCATGAGGTGGCCCGGCCACCACCATCATAAAAAAGTATAAACAAATTAGCCAAGTCCATTTGCCTTTAAATCCTCCTCTATTCGTTCCTCCATAATATCTCTTAACAATTTCTTTGTATTGTTCAGCCAAAATCCTCCTCTATTCGTTCCTCCATAATATCTCTTAACAATTTCTTTGTATTGTTCAGCCAAACTAGACAACCTTAGACTATCATAAAGAAGGTTGTACCCACATCATATGATACTAAAGTAATACTCACACACGAGAATCTACAGAGCAACAAGGAACTTCTACACTTCTTTCATTAGTAATCTCAGCCTCCAATATCATGCTCACTTTGCTCACTTAAGTGTGCATTTGTCAGAATCTTTTTTTTTTTTTAAACTGGTAAAGTGTCATGTTAAACTAAGATTTAATTTTTATTTTATTTTTTTAAAAAAAAAGTAGATTACATCGAGCAACATAGATATGTAATTATATGAGAGGAGAAACAATAGATAGAAATATCATATTTCAGAGGAGAAACAAAATTGAATTTATTGGGGTAAGAGTTGCCAACTAACCTCCAAGACTGAGAGAGACTGAACATTTTTTATGTTTGGTACAACCAAACCATTTGGAGTAGCCATTGCTATTCCAATGTTGTGGGACCCTAGATTGTGGGAAGAAAACAGTACCATTAATAGGGACGAAGAACGTGCAAAATAAGAAGAGAATAACACAAAATCTATAATTGTCAATATGGTCACTAATCATGTAAAGTAAGCTATATTTACTATGCTGATGAGCAGGGGAACATTTAACAATGGAAATTTAGAATTATGCATTTGCTATACCTTTTAGGATGACCTCATAGGATTCTTCATTGAAGCGACTATTTAGCATGGGATGTGCAGTTAAAGTCATCGAAAGTGATTTTATGAGGACAGGAAGGAATGTGTGCTTGATCTCTGGATCAGAATTCTCATTCTGGAATGATGTCTTGAGATCCACAAGTGCACCACAATTCATCTCTTCTACATAATAAAAATGTGGAATTTTTGCAGCTAATGTCATTGACTTAACCATGGCACGCTGATAACCCCTGTAGCATAAGGATCCAACAGCAATCAATAAGTATTAAAAAAAAAAAAAAAAAAACCTCCCTTAAAAAGAATATGCATCTATTCTGGATCAACAGTTAAGAACTATGAAACAGCTTTTACTTTGCTGTTTTGCTTAAATCAATAAAAAAGTTCTGTTAGGTAATACAAACAGAACATATTTTACCAAAAAGAAAAAAAAGAATATGCATCTAAATTTGCCACCACAAATTGTTCGTGCATTTCAAACTTTGGAGAACTAGTTGCAGTGTAAAAAATATATTTAAGCATCATCATAATCATAATATACTAAAAGTGGGAAGCTCCAAAGTGCAAAATTGAATTAACAAAATGTCCATAAAATATTGAGTGACCATTTTATCCTCCACTCAAACTCTACTCCTATAACATTCTTCATACAAAAACGTAAACAAACATTTTATCATTATTATAGATTAAATATTCTTATCAGCCAACTGTAGAATTTATTTCTCTTTGCAACTGTAAAAATAATTGAGGAGTACCATTTAATACCAGAACATGGTCTTTATTCATCTACCAAAACGCATATTGTAATTTGAATGGTCATTTCTTTATTGATAGCTTGATGATAAACAGATATATATAGGCACAGACCTGGAAGCACTGAAACTATACAAATATGGCATATTCCACCTATGATTTTTGAATCAATTCTTAAAATTTGATATGACCACATATATAAAAAATAATTATTCTACTATTCTTGAACTAATTCTTGAGCCGAGAATAAATCATGATGTTGGAAGCTCCCGACTCCTACAGTAACTCTAACACCTTATTATTTCAAATTGCATTCCCTTGGATTTCTGTTAGCTTTTCATTCTCTTATGAGTAGTTAACTTAAAGTTGTATATATGTTTTGAGTGTTCAAGATTTAATATATATGTACAAAAAGTAAATTTTACTTCCATTGATTCATCATTTGCATCTTAATTTTCATTGAAGATTTTTGTTTGTGCTTATGGGTTATAATCTTTTTACGATGTTGTAATTTCCTTTTTATGCTATGTAATAATTACTATACAATCATCTCACTTTTTTTTTTTTTTTGCCTTTTCATTTTTATAATATTCATATGTTTGAGTTGAAGCAAGATTCATATACGACTTTTGACTGTGTTGGGTTGATCATGACGGGATTGAATATATGTACCAGTTTGGCTTTCATTTTTCATGCATAATAGTTACCTTTACGAGGTAAATATTTTAGTGTGTGCATATATTTATATATGTTCGAGTATGTATTTGTCTTTAAGTTAAATTACTATATATGTCATTAAAGTAGCATCAAGTTTGCAAGTATTCCTAACTTCAAGTTGCTAAGTTGTTATTCTTTTATATGTTTGGATTTTTATTTTGTAGCTCAAAGAAAGCTTAAAAATTTGAGTATTTTGGGATAAACGTGCGACGCACGTTCCCAGAGACTAGTCTTAAGAAATAGGGCAAAGAGTTGTGAAATGCTTTCGACAAAATTTTTTTGTAGTATGGATTACTTGGGAACTTATAGAAATCTGTAGCCAGCTCATCTAGAACTCGTAGTGACCATTAAACTTTGTTAAATCTAGAGATTAAGAGTGACAAGCAAGCTATCACACGTGCTTTCTTAGGATATAATGTCAGTTCTTTATTGTGGTAACATGCTTCTCAATTTCACAACACACACTTGAAGAAACTTGTTCAAAGAACACACTCCTATCAACCAAATTTTGTTCAAAGAACGTCTCTCACTAATGAAAACTACGCCCCATATGCAGTCAGAAGTCTCCAGTAACATTTGGAAACAGTAAAGTGAGCAAGTTTGAGTTCTCTTTATGGCTGTAACTAACCTTAGCTGAAGTGTCCTATCTTCATATCCCCCTCCAATGAGAGATGAAACCTCTGAATGTTGTTGTTGTGCACATGCTGGTGCTTCATTAGTTAGTCCTTTCTGCATTGCGTAATTTATCACATCCTCTTTAAGTACCCGTCCACCTTTCCCAGTTGCAGGTACATCATTTATGTCTACACCATATTGCTTTGCAAGGTTGCGGACAGCAGGTGTGGATGACACTCCATCAATCTTGGTTTTTTCAGGCACAGAGCTGATGTCACTTGAACCACTAATATCAGATTCTAGTGATGACATCTTTTCTGAAGGATCAGAAGACTCAATAGGATTAGGAACTTCATCAACGCCAATCTTCAGAAGTGTTTCTCCAACCTACAAAATTTGTTAAAGAAGATGTCTAGTTCTTAAACAGCCTTGGGATTTCTACAGCTATCCATGAAGCATGATAGACCAGCTATTGATG
The DNA here is from genome assembly GCF_019175385.1 of Lycium barbarum. Lineage (NCBI taxonomy): Eukaryota > Viridiplantae > Streptophyta > Magnoliopsida > Solanales > Solanaceae > Lycium > Lycium barbarum. The sequence continues at coordinate 112,094,787 of NC_083338.1, forward strand.
TGAGTCCACAACATCAAAATAATTCAACAGACATCGATCTCTAAGGTACAAAGGAGGGCTCATTTCTTCTTATGAACAACATGTTTGCTCAATATTTCTACAAGCTTAGTTCTAAAGCACACTACACATAAAAGCTAGTTTTCTATATGGCCTGATCTCTTTGAAAAGTGAGCTTATTCTCCATGTCCTTTGCTCATAAATTTGAGGGTTATCTTTAAACGGGACAAAAGCTAATTTTTTCCTCTTTGATTGTAAAATAACCCGGAATTTGATCTTGGAATTCCCACTTCAAGATGTCATTTTGTTTCTCCAACTACTTCCTGATGTCATCATTAAAGTGCAGTTAAACAAACAAATCCTTAAGACAAAAGATTAAATACTAGAAGAATTTCAGTGTGGTCAATACACTATGACTACAGTGTTGTACCTTGACGATGTTACCAGGAACATGAAGGATTTGAGAAATTTTTCCTTTGTAACGACTTGTTATTTCAATCGTTGCCTTGTCACTCTGAACTTCACAAAGAGGTTGGAATTCTTCAACCTGGTCCCCCTGCCCAAAAAAGAAGAAGTACCAGAATGAATTCTACAAAATGTTTCATAGACTATATGGTAATACAAGTAATTAGCTTCTAATAAGAGAAGATTATGAGGACCAACTGGGTAATGGGCAAAATCATGAGGAGCAAAACATTTGCAGTTTGCTGTACAAGTATGGGCATAAGGATACATGTAAATTCTACTTCAAAGAATAATTGGCTTGAAGTTCCACCATGCCAGAGAAAAAAGCTAATGCACCTCACATCAAGTTAAAATTTTAAAACAAGTCAACCAGTTGGGCGTCTAACATAGGCACATAGCTGAAAAATCATTTACTAAAGGAGAAAAAGTATGGTGTAAAATATCCTATATATTTACAAGAAACATCCACTAACCTCCTGAACAAACCATTTGAGAAGTTCACATTCAGCAATGCCTTCACCAGTTTGTGCCAGAGGTATATCAATTACCCCACCAGCAGGAAGATTCAATGCAACTTGAGTTGAAAAACTGTACCCCCTAAGAGTAAATGAAGCATTTGACTGCCAAAAAAAACATGGTATAAACAACAGAATAACCAGATTTTGCTAACTTACAGAGAAAGTAACTTCTAAAAATTTATTAAATAAAACCTGCATCGAGAACTTCTGATAGGTTCAAGAAGAACTGATGCAAAACAGACAGATAACATGTTGCAGAAAGAAAACAAGTGAGCACCGTTGGAGCCACATGTATCCAAGGCTTCACAGTAAAATTACACTGTGTAGGTAAGTAAATTTTATTTATGTATATACTATGTGTTGAATCCCCTGATGTCCTTGTATGTTTACCTATTCATATATTGACACGGTACACTAAACATTCTAGTTCTGCCACTGCAAGTGAACGTTCTTTTAAAAGAGGGAACAAATTCCATGATCTGATCAACTTTGGTGAATGCTACTGATGATTCTTAATCTTCACACCACTAGATGAAAAGAAACACTAACTTTAGAAACTATTCTGACACAGATTCGAAATTAACCCCACACGCAGCCGATTCTACCCATTACTCTATTTTTTTTTTTTTTGTCTGAGAATAAGATTCTGCCAATTACTTGAACAGCTGAAAACCTCAAAAATGCCAGATTACAGCCACATCAAAATCTGCTGTCCCTGTATAAGTTGCAGCAGGCCAGTAATGATTCCACTATATTAAGTTCATCTAATTTTGTCATCTTAATCCAGAATCTCGATAATCCCATATATTTTTTTTGGGGGGGGGGGGGGGGGGGGGGGGGGGGAGTTGATGGTGGAGGAAGGAAAAACAAACAAAAGGCAGTGAAAAGATCACCCTTTTGAGTATTCAATTTGACAAGATCAACAAAAGTACCACATCACTCAGATTCTACTATTAAAGCAAAGTACTGTGACACACAAATAGTGGTAAAAAGCAAATGAATACACTCACCTACCCTAGATAATCTTGAAAAAAAAGAAGCAAACTATTACAACAAGATATTATGAAACTAAAGAGTATAACAAAAGGAAAGAAGAAAGAAATCAAGAATTGTCACCTTACTAAATGAGGAAAACGGGGTCGTATAATTTCTAAAAAAGTGAAGTTGAGACTGAATATTCTTGGCACTACATAATACAGTAGTAGTAGCAGCTGCCACCGGAGAAACAGAAAACCACCGGAAAATGTTCTGCCGGACAGAATTCCGGTGATAAATTTTCCGGCAAATCATGGTAATAGAATTGGTGAGAGTTGCTTGCTGGGTTTTTCAATTATATTTATTGAGTCAGCAAATCAAGAAAAAGTGGGACACTTTAAGATACTATACTCCTATGAATGTGGACAACTATAGTGTGTTTGCTGAATATAAATTCTCTGTCTGTCGTTGACTAAAGACTAGCTGAAATTATACTCTGAATTTTTTCAGAAACTTTTGAACATGATTTTGCTTCAGAAATGAGAAAAAGATGGGTTACTTTTGAAGTAGAAAACACTATAAATTCTAAAAATAAAAAGAAAAAAAAAAAGAAAAAAAAAATTATAGTACTTACAATTAGAAAAGAACAAGCCATGCCATGTCACAATTCACAACATTGTGACCAACTTCTATAAGTAACTACCTGTGATAGTAATCTTTGGGATCTACAGATATTACTTCAATTTATTTGATAATGATTTGTTATTATTCGAGTGACACATTTTTGTATTTGAGATTAACATAGCTTTTAAATTTTCCAATTGTTCAATTTTTATGTTTACACAAAAAATTCTCCTTTCTGAATTTCATGACTTTGTATTTTTGCTTTACTTGAGCAGAGGGTATTCAGAAACAATCTCGCTATCTGCCAAAGTAAGAATAGTGTATGTGTAGTTAGACCCTACTTGTGGGATTACAAAGCGAAGAAAGTATTTTTCTTTTTCTTTGCCAAAGTAAGGATAGTGTATGTGTAGTTAGACCCTACTTGTGGGATTACAAAACGAAGAAAGTATTTTTCTTTTTCTTTTCTTAAAAAATACTCGCAACTCCTTTTGTCAAGAGGTAATATTACTATAAAATTATATTGAATTTGGTAAAGTAGTGTTTAAAATAATATCGTGGTGATATATAAAAATGATTTGTAATAAAATGCAAACTCAAGCGTAACGATGGTATTATATATCCTTTTTTTCTTCTTCTAATAATTGTCTTTCCGTTCCATTTTCTTCTCACCTCACCAAACTCAGGTTTAATAATATTTTGAAGTTTTCTAAATGGTAACGATCTCTCTTTTCTTTAACTAAAGGATCAGAACAAATGATTTTTTTCCTTTGAATATTCAGATGACCAACTACACGTGAACTATTGTAACACATCATCAATATTATCTACTTCTGATAGACTGGCTTATTTGGCAATCAGTCATCTAAAGGGGTCAAAGTATTCGACATAATTTTTTACTATTTATCTCTGCTATAAATAAATAATATTATAGGGAGATATGTCGAATACAATTAAGCTATAATCATGTTAACATTTGAATTATTTAACACTTAGGAAATTTTGTAAATATCGTCCGTCACAATTTTTCTTAGTTTTAATTTTATTAAAATTTAATCTATCCAACGTGTTGTACCTGGTTATTTTTAAGTTGGTACCGAAAGTCTGACTTTCTGTCATTTTTATTTTTTGAACTACTTACATATAGTTCAATTACTTTATTATAACACAATAATTTTTAATTTTATTGTTGTAGCAGATAAAATTTAGTAATCATATGATGTCTGTATACGGTAAAAACCGGGTCAACGCATGACCGATGAGGCCGGAGCCAAAGACAGGTCCAAATGGGTACGAGCACGTTCAATCTTTGCTCCACACCGGGGATGTTGTATCGGACACAGTTGACCCGAAACCAAAATAAGCGTGTCCGTTGGTCAGGATTGTCTTAGCCCAGATGAGCGTGTCCGTTGGTCCGGATAACCAGTTGTGAGGTTACCACGCGTCATAAAACCGTTCCGCCATTTGCGCTGACAACCGTACGAGTGTCAGACCGGACGGACCAGCCTTATCTTTTTTAGGGTTTATTCATAAAGGCTTTTTGTATTGTACTAAGGGCCCATAAGAAAAACCTATAAATAGAGGGCAACCCTCCCCTTTTGTAGGTTAGCTTTTTTCTCATAACATATCATTGTAACCATCTGAAGTATAAAAGCTCTTTTCAAAGTATTTTGGTCCGGATTCGTATTGCTCATCAACAGCTGGTCTAATCCATCTTCATCGTTTAGGCATATTTTTGCTCATATCATATACTAATATATTATTTATACACATATATAAATATAATAATATACACATCCATAGACGTTTCATACCAACTTAAAAGATTAAAGTTCATCCACATATCCTATTTCACCACATACAAATCTAATTGTTACCCGTAATTTGGGGCAAACAGTTTGGCGCCCACCGTGGGGCCTAGGATAATAGTGGTGGTTTAACCTTTGCTACTTCTTTTTTCACCCACTGATCGAAGAATTTGTGGATTTACACAAAAAAACGTACGAAATGGCAAGCAGCGGTCACTCCGGTCATGTGAACAACAACGAGATAGTAGCTGAAAACAAGTACAACAGCGGGTTACGAAGCCCACCTGCGGATCCAGCCGACCCAAATGCTGTCGACTCGAGAGAAGGCCTCAACCAGCAAAATACCGTTAATCAGGAGAATGTCGCCTTTTCGGCCACCGATCCTTTGAATACTCATAACTCAATTACTTTGTCTCAGGCTCAAGGTCGAAAAACACCGGACACTCCGGATGAGATTACCTTACGTTTAATATTTGAAATGTTGCAGGAACAAGGGACCACCATAGCCGAACAAGGGATTGCCATAGCTCAGCTTCAGAGCAAGGGTGATAAGGTAGCGCCGGCAAGGCCAAAAGGGGTTACTGAACCAAGGCGGGAGGAAGCATGGATAGTCGAGAGCAACGGATCTGGAGTCGGTTCGTCTACCAAGGTTTTGAAGATGCTCGAGATTTTGGCTAAACGGGTGGATTCAACGGAGAAGATGGTGGAAACATATAACTCTCGGGTGGACCAGATCCCGAGGGCTCCACCGATTTTGAAAGGGCCGGATTCAAAGAGATATATTCAAAGGCCTTTCCCTCCGAGTGCGGCACCAAAGCTAATCCCGAAAAAGTTCAAGATGCCGGATATTCTAAAATACGATGGTACAACGGACCCGCAGGAACACGTGACTTCGTACACTTGTGCCATAAAAGGCAACGATGTCGAAGAAGATGAAATTGAGTCGGTGTTGTTGAAAAAGTTCGGAGAAACACTCTCGAAAGGGGCGTTAACTTGGTATGACCACCTGCTTGAGCATTCTATCACTTCTTTCGAAATGCTCGCAGATGCGTTTATCAAAGCTCATGCCGGAGCCAAAAAGGTGCAGGCCAGGAAGGCGGATATCTTTAGAATCGCTAAAAGAGATGATGAACTACTATGTGAGTTTGTGAACCGCTTCCACAGGGAACGAATGGAACTGCCCTCGGTTCCAGAGGAATAGGCAGCGCAAGATTTCACCAAGGGACTCAATCCCCGAAGCTCGACTGCCTCATTTACATTGAAGAAGAACTTGTTGGAGTACGAGGCTGTAACCTGGGCAGATGTCCATAACAGGTACGAATCTAAGATTCGAGTAGAGGATGATTAGCTCGAACTTTCCTTGGGGCCCATAAATATGAGCAAAAACTCTGAGAGATCGAGAAAAAATTATGAAGCGGAGAGAAGACCATCGAGGGAAAGATACCGACTATATTCTCAATCAGAAAATCCTAGCTTCAGGTCGGATAAATCAAGGAGCGGCCCCAATCACTTCTCTAGTAGAGGTGATAAACGAGTTAAGCGCCCATCAAGCAGTCGAGGCCTGCCATTTAGAAGTGACGCCGGCAGTTCGGCTAGCAATAAAGACATACTGAGGATATCGGAGTACAACTTCAACATCAATACCTCGGACCACGTCTCGGCTATCGGCCGTATCACGGAGGCTAGGTGGCCAGGGCCATTAAGATTCGACCTGAGTCAACGGGACCCGAACGTGATGTGTGAGTATCATGAGACCCATAGGCACAGAATTGAAGATTGTCATCAATTAAGGGAGGAGGTGGCTCGTTTATTGAAAAATGGCCACCTTCGAGAATTTCTGAGTGAACGAGCCAAAAGTCATTACAAAGAAAGGGAGAGTCACAAACTAGCTGAGCCGGTGGAATCTCAACATGTGATAAATATGATAATAGGGGGAACAGATGCACCACGAGGATCGGTGATGAAAAGAAAAAAGGTCTCAATTGTGCGAGAAAAGTGGATCCGGGACTACGTACCCTAGGGCTCCATCTCCTTCAGTAACGAGGATGCAGAAGGCATCATTCAACCGCACAATGATGCATTGGTAATTTCTATCCTTATTTTTAAATCACAGGTTAAACGTATTTTGATTGACCCAGATAGTTCAGCTAATATTATCCGATAGAGAGTGGTGGAGAAATTGAAGTTACTGGATCAGATTATCCCGGGTACTCAGCGGGTTCAATATGGCAAGTGAGACTACGAAGGGAGAAATTTCTTTGCCGGTCATTATTGACGGCACCATACAGCAGACGGTGTTCTATGTCATCGAGGGAGATATGAAGTATAATGCTTTACTCGGCAGACCATGGATTCATAGCATGAGAGCAGTACCATCGATACTACATCAGTTGCTGAAGTTCCCAACCCCGGAAGGGATAAAAACTATCCAAGGTGAACAGCCCCCAGCAAGGGAAATGTTCGCGGTCGAGGAAGCACCCCTCTTTCCAAAGAAACCGGATCAAATAGATGATGAATCAATCAAAGGCAAGGACACAAAATAGAAATTAAAGAATACGGGTTCGAAAGTGGAGCAGAAGGAAACGGACCCGGCCGGTAAAGAGGACGATTTCGGCATGCGTAGATCGTTTGTATTACTGGATGACTCGGATGCAACCAAATCTACCATGGAGAAGCTGGAGCAAATCATTTTGTTCGTACATCTACCGAATAGAAAGGTATACCTGGGCACGGGGTTAACCTCGGAGCTCAGGAATAAGTTAATTAAATTTCTTCAAGCTAATTCCTATTGTTTTGCGTGGTCCCATATAGACATGACAGGTGTACCACCAGAAGTAACAACTCATAAGCTCAGCCTCGATAGGAAATTCACCCCGGTGAAGCAAAAAAAGAGACCAATGGCCGAGTCAAAACATGCCTTCGTAAAAAAAGAAGTAATAAAGCTTTTAAAAATAGGCTCTACCCGGGAGGTAAAATACCCGGATTGGCTAGCTAACGTAGTTGTGGTGCCAAAGAAAGGTAATAAATTTAGAATGTGTATTGATTATAAAGACCTAACCAAAGCATGCCCGAAGGATTCATTTCCCATGCCTCACATTGATCGAATGATTGATGCGACGGCCGAGCATGAGATGTTGAGTTTCCTCGATGCCTATTCCGGGTACAACCAGATCCGGATGAACCCGGAGGACCAAGAGAAAACTTCTTTTATTACCCGGTATGGGACTTATTGTTACAATGTCATGCCATTTGGGTTGAAAAATGCCAGAGCAACTTACCAACGCCTAGTTAATGGAATGTTCGAAGAACAGATCGAGAAAACAATGGAAGTTTATATTGATGACATGCTAGTCAAGTCCCTAGAAACAGAGGACCATTTAAAACATTTGCAGGATACCTTTGATGTATTTCACAAATACAACATGAAACTGAACCCAGAGAAGTGTGCCTTCGGTGTCCGATCGGGCAAATTCTTGGGCTTCAAACCGGGGAATTGAAATCAACCCGAACAAGATCAAAGCCATTAAGGATATTGAAGTGGTGAACAATGTCAAGGCCGTACAGAGGCTCACAGGAAGGATAGCAGCTCTGAGCAGTTTCATTTCGAGGTCTTCGGATAAAGTCACCGTTTCTTCTCATTACTAAGAAAGAAAAGTGACTTCGTCTAGACACCAGAATGTCAAAGGGCTTTACAGGAATTGAAGAGGCACTTATCGATCCCGCCCCTGCTGCACACACCGAAGGCAGACGACCAGCTATTTCTATACCTTGTCGTATCCGAGGTAGCGGTAAGCGGTGTTTTGGTCCGAGAAGAAGCAGGTACACAATTTCCAATATATTATCTGAGTAGGACCTTAGGAGATGCAGAGACCCATTATCCGCACCTCGAAAAGTTAGCTTTGGCATTGGTAAGTGCTTCGAGAAAGCTAAAACCTTACTTTCAATGACATCCCATATGTGTAGTAACTACTTACCCGCTAAAAAATGTCATGTATAAAATGGTGTTATCAGGTAGACTGACCAAATGGGCCGTAGAGATTAGCGCGTATAATCTCGAGTATAAGCCTAGAACAACTATTAAATCTCAAATCTTAGCCGATTTTGTGGCGGACTTTACCCCCGTCATGATTCCCGAGGTAGAGAAAAAGCTTTTGTTAACCTCGGGAAAGGCTTCGGGTATCTGGCATCTACATACAGACAAGGCATCGAACCTGAAAGGTTCCAGATTAGGCATTGTTCTTGAGGCCCCCGCCGGTGACGTCATTAGACAATCGATCGGAACTATAAAATTGACGAACAATGAAGCCGAGTATGAGCCTATGATTGCAGGTTTGGAATTGGCTCGGAGTCTGGGAGCCGAAGTAATCGAAGCAAAATGTGACTCTCTCTTGGTCGTCAACCAGGTGAATGGCGTCTTCGAGGTAAAGGATGAGCGAATGCAAATATACTTAGAGAAAACTCAGGTGATATTACACCAGTTCAAAGAATGGACCTTGCAACATGTACCCAGGGAGCAGAACAACGAAGCCGATGCATTGACCAATTTGGGCTCTTCGGTCGAAGCAGAGAAATTCAACCCTGGTACCGTAGTCCAATTGATGAACTCGGCGGTAGAAAACGGGCAGGCCGAGATAAACACAATGGGTCTAACTTGGGATTGGCGCAATAGATACATCGACTACTTGCAAGATGGGAAGCTCCCGAGTGACCCAAAAGAATCACGATCACTCCGGACCAAAGCAGTTCGGTTCTGCTTGGTAAACGACCAATTGTATCGTCGGTCTTTCGTCAGACATCTGGCCAAATATTTGGGTCCCGGAGAAACAGATTATGTGATGAGGAAAATCCACGAGGGTACCTGCGGTAATCACTCTGGAGCGGAAGCCTTGGTTCGGAAAATCATCAGAGCAGGTTATTACTGGAACCGAATCGAGGAAGATGCAAAGAATTTCGTCTGGAAATGGGATGGTTGCCAAAGGCACGCACTAATGATTCATCAACCCGGAGAGTTGCTACACCCGGTGCTATCTCCGTGGCCGTTTATGAAATAGGGTATGGATATCATCGGTCCCCTGCCATGGGTTGAAGCGCTGGCTTTTGAAAAGATTAGAGAAAAGGAGGTTATTGACTTCATATGGGACCATATCATTTGCCGTTTTGGCATCCCTGCCGAAATAACTTGTGATAATGGCCCTCACTTCATTGGCAACAAGGTTAATAACTTCCTCGAGGGGTTGAAGATCATGAAGATTGTGTCTACTCCGTATTACCCGAGTGCAAATGGACAGGCGGAATCCACGAACAAAACCATAATTCAAAATCTGAGGAAACGACTTGAAACGTCAAAACACAAATGGAGGGAAGTGATGCCGGATGTATTATGGGCTTATAGAACAACATCAAAATCGAGCACCGCGGATACACCATTTTCGTTAGTCTACGGGGCCGAAGCTCTAATTCCCGTAGAAGTTGGCGAGCCAAGGCTTCGGTTCAAATACGCCACCGATGGCTCAAATGGGGAAGCTATGGCCGTAAAACTTGACCTAACGGACGAACTACGCGAAAATGCGCTTGTCCGTTTAGCAGCTTAAAAACAACGAATGGAAAGATACTACAACCGGAGGGCTAATCTTCGACATTTTCAAGTTGGGGACTTGGTACTTCGAAAAGTTACCTTGAATACCAAGAACCCTGATGATGGGAAATTGGGTTAGAATTAGGAAGGACCATACAAGATAACCGGAGTAATGGGCAAAGGGTCGTACTAACTGGAAACCTTAGACTGGTAACAGCTGTGCAACAACTGGAACGTGGCTCATTTAAAGAAGTACTACTGCTAAGAATTAATATCGGGACAGATCCCGAGGGATTAGATTTAGGTCTGAAGACATGTGTTGCACTCTTTTTCTTAGTTCGGTTTTGTCCCAAAGTGGGTTTTCCGACAAAGTTTTTAACGAGGCAACAAGTACAACGTGTTACTTTATGAAAACAGGGCAGAGTGTCCGAAAGCCAAAGGCCTATCATTCACTAGGCACTAGATAGTGTTTTCCCGTTCATACTTCACGGATAAACACTAGAAGACTGTCATACCCACATCAAGGCTAGAAAAAGAGTTCAGCTCACCGAAGCAAATGAAGAAACGAAGAAACAAAGTCTACTTCGAAATGGTCTTCGAAATTTGTGCTTCCTATTTCTGTGTAAACCTGAACCTTCTGTATTAGGCTTCAATATAAGGACCAAACGATCAAACGAATAATGTCCTGCTAGTATTTGCTACGGCAAGAACAGAAGGAGTCGGATGAAATCCTTAAATTGTATATAGACACTTGCAATATGAAGAAACGTTAAGAAAAAATATGTCTTAAATATGTCATTTCATTAGCTACCCTATACTGGGGACTATTGTCGAAATTCAGCATAGGCAAAGAGGTCACATTGAACCGAGCCCAAAATCTTTTAACACCCTCGAATGGGGACCACCACCATAAGATTGACAAAAGGGCAGGGATTCAGGTGTCCGAACCTAATCTACAAACGATCGAAAAAGGTTCAAATAATTGAAAGACCTCGACCCAAAATGCCCAAGGTGATTCAGAGACGTCTGAATTCACAAAGCATAAATAAGCCCCGCGGGCGAATCATTCGATAAAATCCTTGGTTAAAAACAAACCGAACGAAATAAAGCCAAATAACCAATGAGTTAAGGTAGGCTCGATTTTTTTTATAAGGCAAGTATCGAAAATTATACTCGGATGAAGAAAACAACGGCCAAAAAGGAAATATAATTTTAATATACAAACCAAAGCTTTACACTTAGATTTTTACATGATCAAGAACAAAAACAAAATGAAGGCCCGTACAGGCCCCAGTCTACCCAATATGATTGGAGCCGGAATCCTCAGAAACATTCTTCTCGGAGTCGTCGTCGGAGCTGGCATAGAGGGATTTCTTGGCCTTATCCTCGATAGCTTTGGCTTCAAGTATCCGGGCCCGGATGTCCCCCAAACCCCTTTTTACTTGCTCGAGGGTAATTCGCCGGGATTTCCAACGTTCATAGTCGATCGAAAGCATAGTGTGAGCCTCGACAGCCTCCATATCTTTGAGAGATTCTTCCAGATCGACCTCAGCTTTTTTCAGGTTCTCTTCCAATTCGAACTCCGCCTCAAGTAGAGTGATTCGAACCTGGTTGACGGATTCAAGCTCAGTCTGAAGAAGATCATTGGCCACAGTAGCCTCCTCGAGCTTGCCCTTAAGTTCATCAATGGCCCGAGCCCGAGTCTCGGCTTTCTCCTCTAATACCCTCAGCTTCTCTCTCTTGGTAGCTCTCTCGGTTTCGAGCTTGTGAAATTTTTCTACTGCCTTCTCGGCATTGGCCTTGACCAAGTTAAGCTCACCTCGATGCTGGGCGATAGTAGCCTCAAATTCACCGAGCCTCGTAGCAAAATTGGCATTATCTCGGCCAAGGTTTATGTTACTGTTCCAGGAGCCGGTTCTTTTCAACCGCATCATAAAGTTCAGCCTTTAAACGGAGGTTATCAGCTTTAGCTGCCTCAAGCTCAGATTGAATGTTCGGAGGAGGGACTTCTCGGCTCAACTGGTCCTCCTTTCCTGCAAAAGCAGCATAAACTTCTCAGTTTCCCGGCTCTGAGCATCGAGCTGACCCTTCAAGTCCTCTATTTCGCATTGGACTCGGATGAAGCCTTCATTTACAAGCACAACACTCTGCAAAAGAAAAAGGAGTGAAGTTATAAAATTGATTAGCGAAAACGGAGAATCGCATATCAATGCTGTAGAAATGCATAAGAACACTTACCCGATTAACCGCATGCATGCCCTCATTTATAAGACATTGCCATGGGAGTCCCTCCATCTTTTCCTTGTCTGAATCTGAAATAAGAGGTCTTAGGTAACTTGCAACCCCCACGGGACGCGATAAAAAACTGCAGTCCTCGGGGACGGTGACCACAGCCGACCTAGTCCTCCTCGGTTCTACGCTCGGGGCTGGGAAAATTTCAACAAGTTTTGACCATGCACCTATTTCAGTGGACCGGTTGGCAACCCTTATAGCTCGTGAAATATGAAGATGACCAAAACCCGAGGCTTCGGTCGTGGCAGGAGGAGTACCGGCAAACATATCATCGAGGTTATCCGGCCTCGATGAAGGAGCAGGAGGAGAAGCCGAAACAGCTCTAGCAGTGTCAGTAGTTGGAAGTACCTCAGTCGCAGTGGCTGGGTCGACACCAGACGACGGGTCAGTTGCCGCAGTAACTTCAACTTCTGGGATTGTTTCAACCCTTTGGGAAGGCTCGATTTCCGAAGTTGTTCCAGACCTTCTAGGCCTCTTCACCGAAGGCGCCGCCTCGGGTGAAACATAACCTGAAATGTCAATAAATTCAATTGACCTTAGAGGAATCGCAGCTTGGACATACTTAGTAACCGGTGGAAAAGAAACTTCATCCTCCACACCTGTAGTCGAGGGTAGAATAGTAGTTTTTTCCTCGGGAACAGAGGCGACGAAGGGACCCGCACCAACTCTTCGAAGAATAATGTCGGGCTCGGATTCGTCCCTCAGGATCTGAATATCACTCCTCGACCTTTTCTTTTGTTTCTGCCCCTTGATCGAGGGTTTTCTTTGCCTTTTTTTGGCTGCGACAATAAGCCAGGATGATCCCGCCGTATCAAAGTCAGAACCCGGTGTGGCAGGCGTAGTCGTTGGTGAGGTTTTTGGCTCCACAGATCCCTTGGGCAAGCCTGAATATCAAAAGAGTTATAAAAAGAAAAAGAAAAATAAGAGAACGCGATGAGTACCGAATCAAGGGGAAGATTACCATGGTTCTGTGCAACCCACCGGCCACGGGACAGGTCTGCTCATGTCCGATCATCATGAAGGTGTTGGCTAATGATTTTCTTAACCCACTCGGGGAAGTTCCGGACAGCGGTAGGAATCCATGCCTTGGCTAAAATATTGTACAAAGTCAAAAAAAAAAAAAAGGTAAGCTTGAACGCATGCGGAGGAAACACGTTTGAGGAACTTATGTCTATTATTCCACTTTTCCGGAAAGGGCATATCCTCGGCCGAAATGATGTCTGCGTTCCTTACCCGAACATAACGTTCCAACCACCCTCAATCTCTATCCTCGTTGAGGTTAGAGAGGATCGGGTTTCGGCCTCATTTTGAGACCTTTATCACGTCTCCCCGGAAAGTTCTCGAACAATACAACTGGATAAAGTGTGCCAGCGTGAACTCCTTTTTGGCATTATTTGCCAGTAGACGGAGGCAGGCCACGATCCTCCAGATAATCGGCCCAATTTGGGCTAAGCACACATTGTAAGTCCGACACATTTCCAGAATAACTGAATCGATTGGGGGTTCGAGCTTCAGTGTGAACGAGTATGTATAAACGTACAGAAACCCTTCCTTGTAATCAACGATAGATTCGTCAATGCTGGGGGCAAATACTTGAACCGGACGTTTGTCCCATCCGCAGTCGGCTAGAACCCAAGGAAGAAGATCCTCTGTAATTGACGAGGGGTACCGTCTCACGTCAAAACCCCTATCCGCAATTTGTACTGCCTTCTCAACGGCAAATTCATGGTTATAATTGGGTTTGGCCGGTATTATATCCATGGCAGTTGGCTCCACAAAGGTTTTACCTTTGGGTTTAGAAATAGGCTCGGCACTCGGAGATGAAACCGAGGGTACTTCCTGGGAAGCAGAGTCGGTGTTGGCTCACATGTTTAGTCAATTATGAATTTATAAAGAAGTTGGCATAAATATTTGAAGATTTGAAGATCGAGATAAAAATTTGAAGGCGAAGATGAAGGAATGAGCTAGAAGGTTTGAAGGATTGAAATTTCGGGTTGAAGATATGAAGGTTACGGTTCAGAAAAATATGAAGATTCGAAGAACAAGCAAGCTGAATTTTAACCAAGGAGTCGAAAATTTAGAGAAGTCAAAAGTGAAAGGTAAAAATGCAACTATAACTCTTATATAGACAGTTCACCGAGGTGGTTACCGAAGTCGACCAATCGAGAGATGACACGTGTTCGAGAATTAATGAGATGTGACTTGAAGCGACGTGGATTGAGGCGGTTTTCGAGGTTGTCCATTCGGAATGTGACATGTGGCCGAATTCAGAAGGACGTGACATTACGGTTCCCGCCTATTTTGAAGATAAGAATGAACTTATGAGACCACCAGTTTGTGAAACTTCCACTTCAATCACTCTGGTGAAACTCTAATCCGGAAAGTGTGGGGACTATATGTATACGGTAAAAATCAGCTCAACGCATGACCGATGAGGTTGGAGCCAAAGACAGGTCCAAATGGGTACGAGCACGTTCAATCTTTGCTCCACACCGGGGATGTTGTACCGGACATAACTGGCCCAAACCAAAATAAGCGTGTCCATTGGTCCGGATTGTCTTAGCCCAGATGAGCGTGTCTGTTGGTCTGGATAACCATTTGTGAGGTTACCACGCGTCATAAAACCGTTTTTCCATTTGCGCTGACAACCGTACGGACCGGCCTTATCTTTTTTAGGGTTTATTCATAAAGGCTTTTTGTATTGTACTAAGGGCCCATAAGGAAAACTTATAAATAGAGGGCAACCCTCCCCCTTTTTAGAGTAGATTTTTCTCATAACATATCATTGTAACCATCTCAAGTATAAAAGCTCTTTTCAAAGTATTTTGGTCCGGATTCGTATTGCTCATCGACAACTGGTCTAATCCATCTTCGTCGTTTAGGCATATTTGACTCATATCATATACTAATATATTATTTATACACATATATATAAATATAATCATATACGCATCCATAGACGTTTCATACCAACTTAAAAGATTAAAGTTCATCCACATATCCTATTTCACCACATACAAATCTAATTGTTACCCGTAATAATTCGGGGCAAACAATGTCATTAATCCTCGTTCTTTAGAAAGATTGTGAAAATAATTTTCCCTTCTACATTTACTTTAAAATTATATATCTTCCCAACTTTGAGCAATTTATATCCCCCCCCCCCCCCCCCCCCCCAAACCCACCACTTTAATCTCAATTGAATATTTTAAATTTTTATATTACCTTCTAAATTATCAACCTTTATCTTGTTTTACTTTTCTTAATATTACAATATTTCTTTCTCCTCTTAATCTACAGTATTAACTTACTTATGGAATAAGTAAATATTACTTATGAAGTAAAATTATGAATAAAAAAAACTAAAGCATATAACGTTGGAATAATAAATAATTGTGCACGAAAAAAATTTGTTTAGAATAATTTTCCCGTATAAGTAATTTTGATAATAACAATCAAAACTAAGCATTTATTTACACAATCGAAAATAAAAGAGGATGAAACTTTTTATATAAAAAGTAATTATTAAAAATGAAAGTACAATTTGTAACAATTCTTAATGATTCTTTGTCATACTTAAAGTGAATATCAGATTATGATTTAATTAAAAAAAAATTACATAGTGTCAACCAAAACTAAAAAATATCTATATACAGTTTAGGAAATAAAAGAGAGTGTAATATACACATACATACATATTAATATGCATACATATATGTTCTTGGGTTCGAAAAACAAAAATACAAATTTGCTAATGTGTTGGCAATGTATTATTAAGGGTATTTAAGATAACTAAAAAAGGGATACACTGCTAACTACTATCTTCACGTAGTAGATTAGCAAACTCATATATATAAATTAAAATAATAATCATAAAAGATATTGGTAAATTTTTATTAAAAGAATTGATAAAATTAATGAACTATTCTACTTATACTTTACGTGAACTTAAAGTACAATTTATAATAAGATAAAGTCTAATTTTAGTTTACAATAAATAGGTATGTATCCTATCCATTGCAATCACTTATTCATTAGACCGCAAAACACGTTGTACAACCTGTTCTCTCTGTCCTGGTAAAAGTTTGCCTTCAGTTAGAATATGTTGAAGAGTCTGTACTTAAACGCGGTCAATTTTCTGCGATAAATGGCTCCGTCTTGAAAACTACAACCGTCAAATCCCTCTCTTCCCGAAAAACCTTTTCTAAACCTTGTTCAGACATCTAGTTCTTCCAAGTTTTTCCCTACCTAAATCGACCAAACCTAACTCAATCGCATCACAGTCTTCTTCTTCACCGTACCCTCACCCAAAATGTCCTCCTCCTCTAATCACCCTTACTCTCCCATTCATTCCCATGACACAACCGACTCAAACTACACTGTCCATATCTTCATCATCAACAATCCCCCATTTCCTCTCATACTAATTCATACACCTATCAATAAGCCAACTCACACCACTGCGACCACCACCACCTGCGCCACCCAAGCTCCTACTACAATCCCTTCACCCTCGGGGAAGACGAAGACGAAAGAAAAAGGGATAGGGCTCATGGTAAGAGGGAAAATTCAAAAACCCCAAAATAGGAGTACTGAAAGGAAAAATTAATGATGAAGGGACATTATTAAACGGTGTGTTACTGGACACTACAAACTCAGTGGAAAATTAAGCAATGGAGACATGACGGTTCATAGGGGAAAAAGGCTGAAACTGGGTAACAGTCCCCAACATCTAGGAAAGAAGAGCAGCATGGAAAAAAATGGTGGATCTTATCGTGGGAAATGTGGATAAAGATGGTGTTTCTTTCTGGGGGCAAAAGATTGATAAAGATAGTGGCTCTTGGGAAAACAAGCCTAACTAATCCAACATTGCTTCCACCTTGGTCTCAGTCCCTAGCAAAGTGTCCTGACTCACTACATCCACACCCTTAGTCATTCTAGTGTGTCTAAGACTGTAGTCCTGTATTATTAAGTCTAGTCATGTTCTGTTAAGTGACATGTTTTGTATTTTGTAAGCAATGGTTAGAAACATACTCTATTTTGTTAATGAAAATTTGATGTTTCTATGAATCTTGTGCCATTTTTGTGTGATTTACTATTCCTGATAGGTATGAATTGAGCTACTGCTTCTATTATGTTGTATATGTGATAGCCCCAGTGGCCATAAGTTCTATCTTAGCACATAGTCAATTAATCTGTAACTAAATTGAAGCAACTTTTTAATGATGCCAAAAGGGGAAAGATGTACTGTGTAATGTTTATAACCCAACTACGCTAACTTGGTTCAATCTCAATGTTGGTGTTCATTTTCTAGGCTTTGAGAGGTTTGGAACAAGTTACACAGACGCATAGGGACGTAGGTTTTTCATCATCAAAAAGGAGGAATTTGTTGGCACTGGCACGTGTATGTTTTTTGATGATTGACAAAGTAAATGAATAAGGTGAATGAACGAGTTCAATGGACATGTTCCATCTCAATGATAGATTCGAGATAAGGTGCTTGAACCAGGTCCACAAACATGTTTCAGCTCAGAGTCCTATTGCAAGTAAAACTCTTGAATTAAGAGATGAGGACTTGGCGGACAAGCTATGTGATTTCTTACCATAATTATTCAGGATACCCTTTAGATTCCTGCATAGATATTGAAGCCGCATGACACGCAAAAAACCTAAGTTAACCCAAAACTTAATTCTCATATTGGGCCCTATCGCATAGGTTTTGTGTTCAGGTGACTTGCTGCGCACCATATATATATATATATATCCAAGTCCTCTCTTAAAGAATCTCGCGGATTCACATAGAGAAAAAATTAGAAATTGAATGAACATAATCAAAGCAATATTTGTAAGTTCTGATTCCTGAAGTGCGACCAGATACAAAGAACAAGATTGAAGAACTTGTTTCATAAAGCTATGTTTTATAGTCTTCAAGTATAGAATCTTGTATTAGGATATTTTATTGAGTTGTACCTTTACTAGCTTTCATAGAAGCAATTGCCATAGGTATAAACACTTGTCAAATTTTGTTTCAAGTTGAGGGCAACTTTAAGTGGCTCAATAGTCTAAGGAGATTGTTGTCATGCCCCAAACCATGGTTTGGGCGTAACACGACACTCGGTGCCTAACTGCATGTGATCGAGCGAACCAACTGGCTGGCTAGATCAACATGTGGTATAACTGTAAACTTAATATAAGACACAACATGCTGATCTACTAAAAAGTTTGACTGAAATATCATAAATGCGGAAAGTACTGAAAAGTCTGCAAGTATAAATGAGTCACCGACAAGGCTAGCACATAAAAGCTTGCTAACATCTGACTGACTGGACTATAGTCTATGAAGCCTCTAAAGAATACTGAAATGCTAACTGTTTACCGAGACAAGGGCCCCCGGCATACCTTACTAACTGAAATACTATAAAAATTGAAAAGAGGGATAATGCCCCAAAAGATTGGGGCTCGCCAGTAGCTGATACGAGATGTCCTAACAAGCAGAATCGTCAACCTGTAAATCATTACCTGCATCGTGAGATGACCCGCGCAAAAAGATATGTCAGCATATTTGAATTGCACTGGTATGTAAAATAACTTAAAGAAAGAATTGTAAATACTAAAACTGAAACTGAACTGATAACTGATAACTGAAATGAACAAGGAAGTAAAGATATGAATATTTCCCGTTCTAGATGAGAAATCACCTGTTTATCTGAGTAAATAATCTACGGCCTCAGGCCCAATATATATGTGCAGAAACTGTGGCCTCGGGCCCAAGTATACGTATACATAACTGCGACCTTAGGCCCATTATCACAGGTGTTCAACATTAAACAATTTACACAAAAGAACTAAGAATCATACTGAAAGATACAACACTGACATACATGTATTCATGAACTGATTATGAGACCTGAAGCTTTAACTATTTATAAACATGCTAAGTATTCTAGACTGAGACTCATGGGTATCAAACACAAGTCTATATTGATTACGTACTGAGCTCACAGCATTCGAAATAAAAGTGATGAATAAATTATGAAACTAGAGAATAAAAGTTCTGCAACTATTCAAGGAACTAAGCTTAACTATATTTTTTAGGCAATTAGTAACGTTGTAAAAGAACGTGGCGTAGGGAGAATCATTAACATTCCCAAACATAGAGAGTTAGCCTCACATACCTTAACTTCCTGCTTTTGAACGTAGTGAACGTTCAACCTTTTTAACTTCAATCTATAGCAATACAAGTCAAAGGGATTCCATATTAGCAATAATATCCATGCATTGGTCATCTAAGCATTTTATCAAACATTTGGTGGGCGTAAAGCTTCATAACCCTTACTAATGGTGTTTTTCTTCACCCAATTCTCATTCTCTTACTTCTAGGTGATTTGACAATCCCAAATAGATGTAACTAATGCCATTTTTCATCACCTATTTGACTACAACAATCCCAAGTCAATAATCCAAAACCCTAGCATAGTTCATATAATTCTCTTTATCAAACTCATTTACTATTTTTCCAAGAACTCATCAATTCACAACTATAAATGATTAGAGAGTAGAAGCATTACCTTCCTCTTGAATTCGAGTTCTAGGGTTCTTTCGTCCAAAACCAAGTCTTAAGCGATTATCTATGGATTTGAAGGGTTTAGTCATGTTAATAGAGTACCGGGGAATTGAAATCAACTTAGAAACATCATTAGAACTTACCTTGAAAGGTTCTTGAGGCTTAGGATAAGTTCTATCTCTTTCTAGGTCGCTTTTCATGTTTGGGGAAGTTAGGGAAATAAACTCCTACCTTAAATATACAATAAAATACATAACCTAGAAAAATACGACACCCGCGGCACCCTTGCGTCGTAGGGGTGCCGCACAAGAGCAAAACTTGGTCAGAAAAGGCTTCTGCTTGCACCACCTTTGTTTCAGTAAACTAGGAATAACTCTTTGTACAAAGCTCCGTTCGAGTTTTATAATATATCGTTGGAAAGGTATTTCAACGGGATACAAACTTTATGTTTTGAGTTTTCTTAAATTCTCAACGTATTTCCATGAAATCGGGCTGGAAGGCATACCTGCCATAAACTTAGCCGATTCTATCGAACCTTAAGCACCTCACGATTCGTCTTGATTCCAAAACAACTATTTCCACCCACACTCATCCCGATAGGACTTCACATGTATAAAATGTCATATTAATACTCATTTAATATATCCACACCTAATCCGAATTTACGGAGTGTTACAATTGTTGAGATAGGAATTAGAGTTAGTTCCTAAGTTACAGAGTTTTTAATCTGAATTTGCAAAGGCTCACAGTTGTATTGGAGTTTTGGAAAAAATTCTACAGAGGTTTAGAGTGTGATTTTTTTCACCCTTATGAGCCAGGTGATTTCCATATAAAAATACTGTGTAATTACTTTCCTGTTCATTGTTATTTTGCAAATATTAACTTGGGACAGGTAGAGTAACTTGGTCTATCCTATAGACGAAAACTGATATAACTTAGAACAGACAACTGGTCGTGCAAAATATCAAATACATTAATAAATATTCAACTTTTATTAGCATTTAATTTATGCGGAGTGCATTGAAGATCCACAATTCTGGCAGTTCAAACTTAATGAAGGATACGCAACAAGCACCTACTAACCACCCTAAATTCTTGGCCACACTATTTATTTGTCAAACGCAATCAATGTTTTTAATTTCTATTTTAAAGAAAATTGTCGAATTGTATAGCGAGAAGCTACTTAAGAAAAATACTGCAGCTAATTACACGTTAAAAATACTTACAAACTTCTTTCAAGTTCCACCACCTTCTTACTCTAACATGTTACTCCCTCCGTTTCAATTTATATGAACTTATTTGATTAGGCACGACATTTAAGAAAGAGGGAAGACTTTTGAAACTTGTGGTTCAAAATAAGTCTTGAAAATTTGTGTGACTGCAAATCATTCATAAAGTGAATTTGTTTTCAAATTAGGAAAGAGGTCATTCATTTTGACACAGACTAAAAATGAAATATGTTCAAACAAATTGAAGCAGAGGGAGTATATTTTATGTTGTGTGGGGATGGAAGGGTAAGTGTGAAGAGGAAAAAAAGTTGGTGAGAATTAATTATGCACCTTTAGAATGTAGCATAGCAGCTCTACTGCTAAACTATAGCTCAATACTCACTCGTGACTTTAATATGAGGTATGCAATGAAGCTATTTACTCTGTTATTTAAAATACTTTTTGAGAAAATGATAAATCACTTAAGTGACATAAACGCATCTATTCTTTCCTTTTTATTACCACTTTCATTTCTTTCCCTCTAAAATTTTAAACAAAGGAAGGCTAACAATGGACATTAACACAACAAGTGGAATGGATTATCGTACAAAATGTGTAAAATATGAGGGAGTAGAACTGTAAATGATGGATTGGAGTAAACCTATTTAACCAAGCTTATAAAATTTGCTTACTTTTGAAATGTGTTTTTGTTAAGTATTTTTCGAAAAAGTATTTTTGGAGAACAACAATTTTTATTTGGCTAATCAATTTAAAAAACACCTTTGTCAATATTAGAGCAGCAATTTGAGCGACCAAGGTTGCAGAATGCTTCGGGGGAAAAATTTCTAGCTTATGTTACTGCTCAAAAGCACTTACTATTTTTTCCCTAAAAGTTTGGCTAAATACCTTAACTTTCTAAAATAAACTTTTTCCCAAAAAAAAAAAAAAAAACACTTTTAGCTTCCTAAAAACTTGACCAAACAAGCTACTTACTAGTTTAATACTCCATCCATCCCAATTTATGTGATATAATTTGACTGGGCACGAAGTTTAAGAAATAAAGAAAAACTTTTGAATCTTGTGGCCTAAAATAAGCCAAAGATATATGCGTGGTTATAAATTATCTCGTTAAGCTTAAAAGATAAAATTTAAAGTTAAATTATTACAAAATATATAAAGGAAAGTGTATCACATAAATTGAGATAGATGGAGGAATAATTGCAAACGCCACCTGAAATCACTCTATTTCTCCATTCTAAAAGTCTTACTATCCGCTACCCGTCCCTTTTAATAATATTCATTGTTCACTAGACCCCAATTCCAAAAGAAATCTATAAAGAAAGAAAAAAAAAAGTACCATAAATGTAGGTTTCAACTTACCTACTTTCCTATGACTTGCCTAGTGCAGTTTACATGTCCTGTGGGGTTTGCGAGTTATTGCACAGTAAGCAGGTTACCCAATGCGCATCTAATAAGTTACCTAATGCACACCCAAAGAGTAGCAACTGAGTTTGTGAGAAAAACTTACCCACCTTCACTGGCTCATAGGAAATGGGCAATGGGATCCCTAAACTTTTAGTGGCCATTATTTTAAATTTAAAGAAAGTACAATAGGTTTGGGGAATTGGCACCGTATGACAAGAGTGCTTAGTAAATGGCATACAATAACTTAAAGTTTAACAAATTGGCATCCCACAGCCAATACCCACGTTTTAGGCTATCTCATAATTGAAAAAATATTCCTTTAAAATAGCATTATATTTTCAAATTCCCTCTCTTCTTAAAGTTTTATTTAATTACTTCCCCCAAATCTCTCTCCAAACTCAAATCTCTCTCCAAATATGCAAACTATTCTATTCTGGCAAAAGACATTCAAAGAGAGAGGAGCTAACAAAATTTTATTCTGCAGCCAAAATGGTGTATGAATATTTTCCCGCTGTTCTTCATTAATATTGCATCATTGTATTACAAATACTATTGCAAGTGTAAGATCTCTTAGCATAATCTATTTGAACCAGAGATTGCCCGGAGAACGAGGACTCCCAAAGCATGGCAAGAAATTCCATGAAAAAGATGGATTTGACTCAGTATATACTCTAAAGTTCAAGTTGCTATCTCTTCCTCTTTGTAATTTGCAGATACCTAGCCTTTATGTGTCAGTGTAAGTTAATAATCATAACTCATCATGATCTGATTCATGATCTTTAGATTGTGCATCGGCTTTTTCATTGGAGGATTTGGCTAGGAGTTTGATACCAATCAAGTGATGAAGATGAAGAGTACAATGTATACATTCTGATACATTTTGAAGTACCACGTATATATTCTGATTTATTGTGAAGTACCATGTATATCCTTTGAGTTATTGTGAAGTACCACATATACATTCTGATTTATTGTGAAGTACCATGTACACACTCTGATTTATTGTGAAGTATCATGTACACACTCTGATTTATCGTGAAGTATCATGTATACAATCTGATATATTGTGAAGTACCATGTAGACATTCTGACTTATTATGAAGTATCATGTATACATTCTGATTTATTGATTTTGGATTTTTTTGTTATGTTTTATATACAAATTATGAAATATGTGTACACTAGCCTATGTATACAATTCAGCATGTGTATATCTCATCCCAAGATTTATCGCTAGCCTGTGTATACAGTGATATTTCATGTATACAAACCAGTGATAAATTATACTTTTTATGCATTGTATATCAAATATGTATACACATGTATTCATGAATCTGATGTATACATCATATGTATACCATCTATACATGAATCTGATGTATACATCATATATATACCAACTACTTACTATACATGTATTCATGAATCTGATGTGTACATCATATGTATACCAACTTCTATATATGAATCTGATTTATACATCATCTATATATATATACCAACTACTATACATGTATTCATGAATCTGATGTGTACATCATATTTATACCAACTACTATACATGTACATGAATCTGATGTATACATCATATGTACATATTGGTATACAATGGTCTACATTCATGTAATTGGTTTATATTGGTCTGTATTCATCTAATAAATTGGTATAGATTTGTTTGCATTAATATCTTTATAATTTTGCATTGGTATACATTGATCCGTATTCATTTAACAAATTTGTATACATTTAATTGCATTGGTATACATTGACCCGTATTTACCTAGCAAATTTGTATACATTTGTTTGTAGTGTTATTCATTGGTTATACAAATGCCAAGAATCTATATTCACCTAATAAATTGATATACATTTATTTGCATTACTATCTATTGGTCTGCATACACATTTATACATTGTATAATGTGTAACGGACAATAATTTGAAGAATGAGTTCTACATAAATCATGATATATAGTTATGAAATTAAAGACAAATATTTTATTCATATGGAAAAAATTTCAATGCTGCTGCAAAAGGAAAGAAGTTGTACTCCTAATCTTTCGTCCCTGGATACAAATTTGGCTAAAGAATGCCATTATTTTTAGGCTAAAATTATTAAACAAGCTATTGGGTTAAAAATATGCCAATTCTAAATGGGAGTTGTATGTCCGTGTCAATTCCCCAATAGGTTTGGCCAATTTTAGACCTTTTTTTTGCCCGGATTGCCCTTCTTGGGGTGGTCTTTAAATTTTGCCCTTCAAATTTGTGGTCTTTAAATTTTGCCCCTCATATTTGTGGTCTTTAAGTTTTGCCCTTTGCTTGGAAAGGTGGGCGAATACATGAAGTTCTGGGTTCGAACCCCCGCTCAGGCATAAAATAAAAAAATAATTTCGCAAGGCAGGACTGGGGGAGTGTATGCCGGATCCAGCATACCTCATAAGACAGAATTTTTCCTAAGACATAGTTTAGTTATGCCTTATGAGGCAGAATTTTAGTTAAGGCATAACAAAATTATGCCCCATAAGGCAAGAACTTTTCTTAAGGCATAGACTTTGCCTTATAAGGCAAAGTTTAAGTTATGCCTTAAGGAAAAGTTCCGTCTTATGAGCATACTTTTAGTTATGTCTTTGGGGCACACTTTTTAGTTAAGGCATAACTAAAAGTTTACCTTGAAAAGTAAATATATATATATATATATATATATATATATATATACATGCTTCAAGGCAAAGTCTGCCGGAGGGAGCAGACTTTTAGTTAAACACAACTAAAAATCTGCCCCCTCCGGCAGACTTCTAGTTAAACACAACTAAAAGTCTGCCGGAGGGGGCATAGCAAAATTTAAACTTTGCCTTATAAGACAAACTTTTAGTTATGCCTTAAAGGAAAACTTACGCCTTATGGGGCATACTTTTAGTTATGTTTTATGGGGCACACTTTTAGTTAAGGCATTACTAAAAGTTTACCTTGAAAAGTTAAAAAAAATATACATATATATGCTTCAAGGCAAAGTCTGCCCCCTCTGGCAGACTTTTAGTAAAACATGACTAAAAGTCTGCCAGAGGGGGCATAGCGAAATTTAAACTCTGCTTTGCAATTTTTTTTTTTAATTTTTGACTGAGTGGAGGTTCGAACCCGAAACCTATGGGTTTTAGCCGAAGGGCAAAATTTAAAGACCACAAATATGAGGGGCAAAATTTAAATACCACCCCAAAAAAAGGGCAATTCTGCGATTGCCCATTTTAGACGTCCTTTATGGGGGCGTACAAAAGTCATTCATCTAGACGGCGTCCAATGGGCCTTTGGGCAACATTTATGAGAAGTGGCCTAATAATCTTTTTTTCATTTACGGCTTATAAATTAATTCACATTATTTCCTAAAATAGAAAATGTATTTAGTATTTTGAAGATCTATTTATTTAAAAAATTAGGTGTCTAATTGTGTGTGTGTCTATATATATATTGTTGGCTAATTGTGTGTGTGTGTCTATATATATATTGTTGGATATAATATCTCCGGTGAGAATTCCGGTGATGGTTCAAGAAGAAATCGAGAAGATGAGTTAAAGAAGAAGGTAAGTTGATGAAGTGAAATGTTTGGTCTGAGTTACAAGGTTGATATCTGTTGCCTCTATTAATTTGGGCCATCATATTCCTTATGCTACTGGGCTGGACGAATGGGCAAAACAACAAGGAAGAAGGCCCAACTCTTGCACATACAGCAGCCCAAATTATTAAAGAGGCATAAGATAGTTATTGTATACATAGTCACATAGAGTAAGTGACACTTTTGATTCTCTATGAGCTGTACATAATTCATAATGAGTTAGTTACATAATATAGAATGATTAGCATTTAGTCCCTAGGACAATTGTATAAAATCCCATATTGCACTGTACATATTGGATCATCAAATTTACAAGGAAATTTCCAAATCACACTCTCAATATTCTAACATTTATAATTTTAAATTCAAGAAGCTAATTGATTAATTTGATACATAATCTATATCAATTTTACTTTAAAATTGGTTGATTTTTAAAACTGTCTTTAGAATTGGTTTTAATTTTTAACAAAACTGGCTTTTGTAGCTAAGTTTTGGTTACAATTAAAATACAAATGGCCATAATTTAAAGGCAATTTGGTTACATTTTGCAAACCTCTAAAATTTGGTTGATTGGCCAAATATTTCGTCAAACCAAGTCTGCTTAGGGAGTCAATCCGCGTCTACAACGTAGGCAAGCACGTGAATTGCGCTTTTTTCAACTTAATTAACAGGATCATTCATTTTTTATTCAACGGTTTAATAATTGTTTCTTTTTATTTCCGTTTTAATCATAATAGTCTGATAAAAATGATTAGATGGCCCAAAATTCACTCACCACTTCATGCATAAGCAAAAAAAAAAAAAAAAAAAAAAAGTTTTGGCCATTTCTTTTATCACTTTCATCTGTCTTTGTCCTCGCCGCACCCAAATCTAGGGCTGCTTATTGGGGATCAGACAAATAATTAAGCTAATAGTTTGGCTAATCGTTGACGACTTTTAAATGCACTAATTTGCTAGCAACCGATAAGAAATTGGTTGGTTCGGTATCATATTACAATTATCAGGTGATGTATCGACTATATCTGAGAGACAATCAAAATTAAAATCACAGCACGTAGTCTCGATTTCAAATTTTTACGATGATTTTGAGTTCTTCAAATTTCATTATGAAACCACGTGGTAGTGACAAGAAAAAGAAAAAACTCAAAGTAACTCAAAATAGACGTAAAGCAACAGGTACACTTTTAGGAATTCAGAAGAGACTTTCAAAATAGAAAATTAAATAAACTTTGAAGGCATCATTGGGTCGTAGAAAGTAACAGGAACTACAAATTTTAAAGTAAAACTTTTGATAAGTTTAAACTACACAGTAACACAGACACATTAACATAACAAAATAATTCTGAGTCTATTATTTAGAGTGAACAAAACGTCATGCAATAAACAAAGTCGATTATTTATATTCAGTTCTTATTAACATGTCACTCGTTTTTATTTTTGTAAGACACCTATAATGTCATAGGTTCAAGAGGGAATAAAACCTATGAAAAAACTACAATAAGGTCTTTTTCCAAAGAAATCTGCTTCTATTAAACCAAACTCATTCAATGGAATTTACATAATCCATGAGCTAGTTCGTCTGCCTGATGAATTTAAACCAAAGCATATTGGTTTAAAAGGGTCAAAATTCCCCTTTACTTTGGAAAAAAGGCTAAAAATATCCTCCGTTGTAAATTTGGATAAAAAATACCCCTCCCGTCATTAAAGTTTTCAGATATACCGCTATCTTAACGTAATCCTCAACTATTTACTATCCAAACAATATTAAGGGAACACAAAAAGTTAAATAAAAAATTCTTAACAGGTTAACGATTTACTGAATAAGGAAATTGAGTAATTCACCCCACACCGATATATTGTTAACTATGAAATTTTAATCCGCACCAACTGTTAATCCGATAACTCAATACCAATAAGCAGATAAATCAATTTTACAGTTAGGTTATCGGTCACGATTTGGTTTGGAATGGCCCTGCCCAAATCCCTCAAACCCTAGCATATCTAAGCCTAAATTGAGCATAAGGCTAGATGACTTTCTATGATTTCAGTCCCTGTTCGCGTAAATGGGCAACTTTTCTCCGGCAGGTACTAGCCAGAATAATGGTAAAACCCTCCTTTTCCTTTATTTTTATTTCTTTCTTCATTTTTACTTCCCTCTTAGTCTGTTAACAAGGACGAAAATCACAATCAATTTCAAATTTTGTTTGGAAATAAATTAGAATTTGATTCTCAAACTCAAAATCAATTCAAGCTCTAACACCCCTTTATTCACTTCGACGAAAGTTTCCAAAAAACAAATCTGAATTCTCATTTGTACTCGACTTTAATAATTTCATCCTAAAAACTTCGAGTTTTCTTGAGCTTTTCGGTTTTCAATTACTAACACTTTGCTCATTTCATTCTCGTCTGAGTTTGACTTTATTGGTTGGAGGTCAAAACATAGTCTGTTAAGTATTCTTAATTCGTCGGTGAAAGAAGCAACATGATCTTTAAACTCTTAGCCTAGTTTGCTGCAATTGAAGAGAGATCCTCTTCCATTATTTTTTTATCCTTTTCCATTATGTTTTTCGTCATGTTTTTGTGAATTTCATATGAAGCTATATGAGTTACGAAGTCTGTGTGTTTTGATACTTCCCCTCTCTTCTATGAACTTTGGCTTATGTGATTGCAGAAACACGAATTAGCCGTATTTATATGATTTACTATTCAGTACACCGCATTTTCCCTTTCCTTTTATTTTCACTTTTTTGGCTTTTAGATTCAATGTGACAAGCATGCCTTGATTTAAAATCAGTACCGAATAAGTGTTTATGTTCTGTTGAAAGTATAGCCTTAGAATAAATGGTAATAAGTAATCTCTTGTATGAGATAGAGACAAATTATTTGAGTTTAACTAAAAGACGCAAAGTGTTCAATACTGCTTTCCAATTCTTATCTATGTTTCTTATGTTTGCAAGTAACACGAAATGAAGAATAAGAATTTCTAGAGAATGTTTAAAATTTTTAAGGTATTTTGTGTGAGTTTTCTCTTACTTCGAGACTGAACTAAAGAGGCTTTGATTGGAAACACAATTCTTGCGTTCTCCCAATCATTTACCATTCAAAATCAGAAATTGATTTTAAACCATAAAAGCCATCGTTTCCCATAAAAAATGGATTGTCTTTCAAATTTGTTCTAGTTTTTTTTTTTAAACCAAATGATTTTTAAAATTATATCATATAAGACTAATTGAATATGACTAAGTAATAGTCATGTTTGTCAAGCAATAAGCCAAACCAAAGTTTCAACTTAAAGAGGCGATTGTTTTGCCTACGTGAGTTTAATTTCCTCTTAAACTACTTCAGTTTCAAAACCAAGCAAGATTTTTTTCAGATTACTTTACTGTATTTAGCTCTTGTTGAGATATGACCAAGTAGGAACCAGAGTACATAAAGGTTTGAACCAGACTACATAAAGGTTTGAACTTTTGAGCTATATTCAAACTTTAAAATGCTTTTTAAAGCAATGTTAAATACTTCTATTCTAACTAAGCATTTCAAAAACAGTTGAGTTTCCTTTCAAGCATTAACCTTAAGTCCAACTTACTTCCAAAATTTGTTTATTTAGATTTAGATTTTGTATAAAAGAAAATCACTCAAGCTGTTGAAAATGCAGCCAATTCAGCTAATTTGAGAAAAACGATTATTGCTTTCCCTTTTAAGATCAACTTTTTTAAATGTTAAAGATTAATAAATGATTCTCTCTCTTATGTGATTTCAACATAATTCTCTCCATAAATTGTCGTTAGTGTTTATTCATTCATTTGAATTGTCCATATCATAAAATAACTCATTTCTAAATTATTATTTTTTTGACAACACTATTCATCATCTTCTTACTCAAGAACCTAAATTTAAAATATCAAATTTTCTGATTTTGCACAATATTTCAATCAAATGGGGTTTTATCCTGATTAGCATCTTCTATGTACTTAATATAACATTATAGTAGATGATTTGTAAGTGGAGGAATTGGAGGAATTAACTTTGTCGAGTCAAACCCTAACTTTGAAGACTTTGTGAATTCTTGAGATTTTGTGACATTTCTAACAAATTCATTATTAATGCATATTAATACAAGTATTAATGGACTTAAACTAATCCAATAAATTCATAAAAAAAACTTATCTTAGATGGTGGTTTGAGCCCTGGACCATGCTCCTCCTAAAACTCCAAAGTCTCAAAAAATGGTTGTTGCTCGAGACCTTACTTATATAGGCCCAATTGTTTATGCATCATGTATCTTATCATAACTTTATAATAAAAGAATCATATCATTTTGTACAGAACTCGAATTTTTTTCAGCCGAAACTAACCACTTGATGTTACTACCTTGACGATATATATAGTTCAAAAGTACTCTTAGCATCATGTACAATCCAATTTGGGAACAACTTCTCCCAAGAGATCTCCTTCACGAAAGAAATGGAATACCTTGCTAAATTGTGAGCTATTTATTCAAACATCTAGGAATATATATAAGTCAACATGCTCCAACAAGTCCGAGAGCTTCCAAATCACTTCTATCTTCCATGAATTAGCCACTCGTTTCTGGATCATATATCAACAACATGTTTGACATCAGATAAAACATTCACATTCTTCCATCCATAATTGATAGCATGTTCAAGAGCCTTTTTGATAGCAATCGGTTCGGCAGTCATCGTGTTCCTAACATATTGAATTGGGGACCCATGGGCATGAAGCAGTTTCCCAAGGCTATCCAAAGCCGCAAAATCAATATTTGCACTTCAATCATCAGTCTGCAATCCTGCATCTGTAAACAATAAAATACCATCCTGCAGATTTGTTAATTTAAGCACAGGTTGATTTCTAGTTGAGGAACAAGAAGATGGGTTTTTAGTAAATAAATCTAAATATTATTCATACTCTTTGGGATTAAAGCATTATTATTTCATACCCAAGGGTCAATCCAAGCCTTGATGTTTTTCCCTTCTACTTCATCTAATGGATCATGGACATGGAAGAGTATTATGTGGGGGGAAAGATCTCTTGATTGAAGGAATAAGAAAAAATATTTAAATCGCCGGAAACTAGATCTGAAGGGATACAATTTATCAAGGAACCTTAGCCAAATTCTTTATTAATCGAGAGATATACCATTTCAAAGTCAAATCTTGTAGTACCTTGGACGTTGTTTCCTATTAACACTTTTAATTTTAACTTTTACTTTGGTGATGATAACCCCTATACATGTAACGACTTGTTCGGTCATTATGGAACTTTTGACCCTTTTACCCTGTTGACGCTTTCTCGAGGTCATCGGGCGACATTTGATGTGACTTTTGGAGTTTTGAGACTTAAAGTGAGATTTATTTGACCCAAAGTTAACTTTTGGGTAAACAAATTTTTTTCGGAATTGTGTCGATTCCGAGAGGTCGGATGCCCGTTTATGACGTGGTAGTGTGTTCGATTCGGTTTCCAATGCAATTGGGAGCGTTTTGGGACTTGGGTTGGAAACTTGGCTTTAGGCCATTGTGGGGTTGACTTGGTCAAATAGACCAGGAAATCCGAGGCCACGGGTGAGTTCGTAGCGCGTTTTATGTGTGTTTGCACATTGGTTTTGTATCTGTGGCCCTCGGGTGATAATCGAATTTTGACTTGAGATTTTTCAAAAACCAGTAATCTTCTGGTGTCTGGTGTCTGCTGCAGCGGCACCAGAACCGCCGTGGCAATCCCGCGATAGTAAGGGACCGATGGCTATTACTGGTGTAGTGAATTTGTGGCGAGTCGCCATAGCGGTCGACCAACCGCCGTAGTGGGCTCGTACTAACGGTAGTGGGTGCCGCTATAGCGGCTGAGAGGATTGTGAGTTAGCCGCTCTAGCTGCTCCCTTGTCGCTATAGCTGGTGTTCGGCAGCGGGCCTATGACCGTTGCAGCCGATGTCAGCAGATTTCTATTCTTTTTCTCAAGTTAAAACCCTATCACTTCTTTTCATCACTTTTTAAGCACACTTAGGGAGAATTGATTAGCTTTTGGACTGAATCTTCTTGGAGGTAAGATCTATGACCTTAGTCTTCATCATTTACCTTCCTAGATCCCTAATCCATGCTTAGAATCACTAGAATCAAAATAGAGAAGATGAGTCTTATGATAAATTTCTTGAAATAGGTTTAGACTTCTAAAATGGAAATTGATAGTGAAATTTAATTAGTATAACCATAGAATTTGATGAATTCCTTGTTGTTAAGCTTATTGCTTCCATTATTAGTGATTAATTTGAGGATTGAAGAATTAGGGTTCATACCCAAATTTGGAGATTTTGCTTTAAATCCAGATTAGGATTAATCTTGAGTTGTTTTAGCAATTCATTTGTGGGTTTGGTCACCTAGAGCTTGAATTGCACGTTCCATCCTTCAATATTTGGTTTTACCCTTGTAGGGTCGTTTCCCCAATTCCTTGGGTTAGAATTTGACCTAACTAGAAGTATAGCAATATGGGTGTTGTTATTCGTGTTTTTTTTAATATATAATTTGATTATGAATAGACTTTGAGTACTTGGAGGCGCTACGAAAGGGCAAGGCCAAGGTCTGACGGTTTGTGGCTCCTGTTCGGCTTTCCAGGTAGGTTACGACTTACCTTTTGGTTAGACTTCGATTCGTGAATCATATGTAGAGTTAGTTATTGTTAGAGAAAGCATGTAAATATTCGGGTATGGAGTTGGGATGCAATACTTAGATTGGTATTGTTGTTGATTATCACTTGTCACCTTATTGTGTTCTATTGAGATGTTGCTTAATTGTGAGTTGTTTGCTTATCACCACGTGATTGATTCTAGAGTTGATGCTTAGTGATTACTTTATGCTTCGGAGAGCATTTTATCATGATTGAGGTTGTTGGGAAGGAAAGAAAGGTTATAATATTGGTATTGTTATTGAGATATGTGTCCATGTGTGGCACCATTGATTCATATATTCTTGTTGGCATTGTTATCATGCATTCACTCATTTATACATATATTAGGATCAGGTTGCACGTACCGTAACACTGACTGGGATCGCGTTGCACGTTCCGCAACATTGAGTATTGGATTGGACCGTGCACTATAGTAGGTACAAGGACTTAGCGGTCCCTCATGGTTCATGATTGTCGAGGCGACGAGATATTCCGCCTGAAGTGTGTGTGTATCACTGCATTTGCATTGCATTTATCTCATATATATACATATGGCATTGTATTGGACTTGTTGGTTGATCTTTGGTGATACGTGTACTTGATAGTGGTTCTTGAGATTGTGTTTCAGACTTATAGTGGATTTTGAGGTGTTATACTGGACTTGGAGATTTGGTCCTGGATTGGTTACTTGGATTGTGTTGAGTTATATCTGATTGTAAGCATGCCTACTTTTCCAGTCTCTTTCTTATATATATGATTATCTAACTGTTGTCAACCTATGATGCCTACTCAGTACGTGTTGTTGTACTGATTCTACCTTGCTGCATTCTTTACTGAGTGCAGAATTTGTGACCGGTTCGACTTCTTCCCTTCATGACTAAGTCCCGAGGCCATCTGACGAGCATTCTAGGGTTAGCACTTGGATGGATTCGCTGCTTGGATGGCTCTATCTATTCCTGTCGTTATATTCCATCATTTAGACAGTTATTTATGGATATTTGAGACTTGTATTTCCTAGACATTATGTAGTTGCTCTTGTACTATTCAGACCAGATTTGGGATTTTGATCTATCTTCCGCAGTTATCATATTTACCTATTTATGTTAGACTTAAATTTATGTAATTCTGGGTGATTGGATTTATTTTATTTATTGTTTGATCGTGAATAAGGGAAAGTTCGCCTACCGAGGTGGGAAATGACAGGTGCCCAAACATTCCTTTAGTGGTGGCGTGACAATAAACTTCAGAATCACTTAAATCATGTCATTAAGATTTAAAGTAGCCGGAATTAACATCCTAAAATTATGGGACTTCGCATTAGTAGGGTATATATGTTGTTGCGGTTCACTTTCATGCGTTGTTAAGGCATAAAGGCTACTACAAACTCATTGGTGCTCTTTCAGACTTTGTTTAAAGAGAGTCGCCACCTAATTTTTAGGAAATTAGGGAAAATCGATTTTTGAAGGGTTTATTCAAACGTCGTAAAAAACCTTAGTAATCCAGATTTCTAGATAAGGGTTCTGATGATCCCCTGGGGAAGGTGTTAGGCACCCCAGTATTAAGGATGTGTACTATACGGTTGACTTTAGAATTCCAGTGTATGAGTATTTGCTTTCACTGCTTATTTTGTGTTTATATTCCCGCATTTAAAAGAACTGTCATTAATAAATTACATATCATATGTTTTTGAGAAAAAAATTGAATATATCCCCTTTATATACAGGGTATAGTAGTTTCGGATTTATAACATCCGGGTATAAGTAGCTTCCTTTTATATATAAGGAATACATAGGTTTATGAAAGAAGTGTGAAGAAAGTATTGGTTCTATAAGTTTAATCATTATTACACTCATACACTTGGCCTCGGGTTAGTCCGTATATGTATGTTCAGTCTTTTCCGGAATTTTATATTATGAGTCAGTTTTTATATGTTATAAAATGGCATTTCATGTATTTAAAAGAGTATATCCCATCCATAAGTTCTCGTTGTTTTGGGTCTGTCCGTGGTCCGAAAATTTGTACGACTAAAAGAGCTTACTTTGTTTCTTTAACTTTAAGAAAGGAGTTCCACCTTTTTGTCAAAATTTGATCCAGTTTTAAAGTTCATTTACAGAAATGTTTTAACACCTTTGTTGGCTGAAATTTGTTTGAGGGACTTAGGCCCAAAAAGTTTTAAAACAGCAGTGCAGAATCCTATTTTTTGCGATCAAAACTGAGAGAACTGTCACGACCCAAATCTGACACTTAGGCCGTGACCGGGCACCTTTCGAGCTTCTACCCATAAGGCGAACCCTCTAAGCTAATTATGCGAAAATTAATGAATAAAATGAATAATACGCAAAGTCTCATAATATAACGAAAAGTGCGGAACCGAAATACAAATATTGAGTCTTGCCCATAAACCCCATAAAATGTCTAAGTCATGGAACTACTAGTCTGAATAGAAAAGTACGAGACGAAGCTCGGAATACTACTAAGTCAACTAAAGAAGAAGAGGCCGCCATGATCTAATGGTGGCTCACCTCTACTGAACTGGACTGAACAAAGCTGGAATGAATCAAGTATCGGCTACCTGGTCACTGTTAACCACACCTGCACACATACAACATCAACAAGTGTGAGTCGAAAAGACCCAGCAAGATCATCTACACTCTCAGCTTACCCCTGGGGCAAGTCTTTGAAATCCCTGATAATGCATAAAAGCAATTACACAGTACAAGTATATTAAATATATACAAACACCGAAGCTAAAGCTAAAATCATGAAGCACAAACAAGCAGAACATGAAATACTCTAAATCTGAATCTATGCTCACGGGACATAGTATGTATTTATCTATGTCTTACCCCGCTTTCCGGAGAGGGCATTATTTATCCCCATCTTACCCGGACGAGCAATACATGAAATACACTGAATCTGAACGTATGCTCACGGGACATAGTACGTATTTGTCTATGTCTTACCCCGTCTTCCGGAGAGGGCATTATTTACCCCCATCTTACCCGGGTTACTTAAAATTCTAGCACCTATCTCTCACCGAACATCAATGGGACCTGTGGAAGTATGCCCCTCTGAAGATGTGATAAGTGGAACATACATCCATTCAATACCACTTCTAAACTTTACATTTATATAAAATAGTATCTATTTAAGCGAAATTACGCTAAAGGACTCATACGGTCATTACTTTAGAAACTTGGAAATTATCCGATTTAGAACATGCTTGCCCACTCATACGAACTAAATGGTTTAAATGCATACATACAACACAAACCATATGCTTTTTATGAAAAGTAAGTAAACTAAGAGTTTAAGCCTCACTTGCCTTATAACTGGAACACAACCTCTCTTGAAGTGTCAAATTTCCTTCAAACAATCTTCAATAGCCTCAATCTATTCAATACCATAAATAAATTATCTAAATTAGTCTAGGGAAACAAATCCTATAATTTTAGATTTAGAATTAAATCTCAACATTCTATACCCTGATTCCATAATTCTTTTAAAAAGTGAAATTTATATCTCAATATCATTAACAAATAATTATATAATATACTTATATATGTCTGTGTTCCACTCCCAACATCCCAAAATAAATAATGTTTATCGAGTACACTGAAAGAAAACACAAAAGAAAGAAAGAAACAAAATGAGCAAAGAAACAAAAATGAGCAACTACATGGTTGCACGTGAATTGCAGAAAAGAAAAAGAAGCAATTTCACAATATGAGCCCAACTCTCTGCCAACCCCACAATTCCTCATAATAGACAAAATCACTTGCAACATGATTTCTTAAATATCAAAGTCAACAGCATGCTATGTACCTGAATCTTCTAAACTTTGGAAAAAGTTCACCGTGTTAGCAGTTGCACAACAATTTTCATGCTCTCTGTCCGTCTGTTTTTCTCCTTTTTAGGTTAGAAGTAAGTTAATAATTTTTTTTTCTTGTATTTTCCCTCTACCCTATGAAAATATAACATGCACAGTAATCAGAATAGTGGGCTTGGCCCACTCACTCACTAAGTTAACTAATTCATGCACCTTTCATATACTATATCATAAATAAATATAATATTTCTTATAATAATCTACATATATATTTTAGGAATATATAATTATCCTCTTCGATATGAAACCTGCTAAAATTAAATAAGTTGCAAATAAAGAAGTCATTCTAGACGCTTGAAAAAATATCGGGTTGTTACAAGAACTTTGTTGAAGGTTTTAAGATTTATTTAGACCAATTCAGTTATAAAAGGGGTCATATTATCAAAGTATTATACCACTCTTAGTTTTAAAAAGAGTGCCGATTTATACCTTGAATCAATTTAAGAGAAAAAAAAAACCATTTTTATACTTAGATTTAAATTGTTAATCTTTCCCCCCCTTTTTTTTTGTTGATAAAATTACGTTCGGGGACCTAAAGTCGACTAAACGGCATATGAACCGTTGTCCTAAGACGTCTAATTCCAATCATAATGATTTCCACTATAATATGAGTTTGAATACACATTTTTACGAACACATCAAGATTGAAACAAGAGCGGGTGTAATAATGTAAAATAGAGCAAAGCTAGACTAGGGGCGTACCAAGCCCACCCATGGCTGGGCTTTCTGCTCGCCTCGCTATTATGTTTATCTTCTGGGGCTCGATTTGAAATAATATTCCCATTTGGGCCTTAGGCCCAATGATTGAAACCCGAATGGTCATGCAAGTGAAGAGGAGAAGAGGAAAAAGGAAACCCGATTAGTTTATAATTACTGCACTTATCACACTAATAACTAAACTAAACATGTGCACGTTATCGAAATAATTGTATGAATCCTGTACTTATCCCATCCTTGTCTTCAACCGGATATTTGTTGATTAGAGAGTTCAAATGGTATAGGGACTCCCTAGCCTCGTATTCCCGATGTCGCACAAGTTCCAAGGGGTTTCTGAGAACCCCAGGCATGGCTAACACCGGGAAAGGCTTGGGACTACCCCAAACTACCATTGTCTATCTCAAAACAATATGTCCAGATTGGGACAAGAGAGAGCACAAGAGTCAGAATCTCAAAATAATTTAGAGACAGCAACAAATAATGACTATTCAAATAGAAATTTGATCATACAGGATTTCCAGAAGGGACAGGGGAGGTGGACATTGGCGTGACACATAGGTTAAGACTAAAACTAAGCCCTCAACTTTAATGCAGGTCTGTTCATGAAGGTTAAGCCAAAGAAAACTACTCAAGGTGACAAAGATAACAGTGTACAATATTATCTCAACTAGACAAAACAGTTCAGCATTCCTATTTTTTGAATGTAGGAAAACACAAAACCACGGATGGGAGAAACAGCAACCCAATGTCACTGGAGGGATCAAACAAGAGTGAGGGCCATATGCATAAGTAAGGAATAGAGGTTATACAAGTTATACAGGAAAAGCACAACCAGCACAGAGGCAGATGGTAAGCACACTACTCAGAAGTGGTCAGGCACACAAGTATGTCAAATGGGAAGGTAAAAGGGGGGATGATTGATATATAAACTTCTAGTAGAAGCAAATGAAAACACACACTGAGTTACATGGAGCTTTTGAAAGCAGCAGAGTAGTCATTGAGGTTCAGCACATGGCATCTAGTAAAACAATGCACAAATAAGCAATATCAAAGATCATATTGATTCAGATAAGGTGAAATAGGAAAAGTAAAGGGAAGATGCACAGAACTCAGGTTTCAAGGCTAAAGACAATGCGCAATACCTAGTGCCAAGTAAATTTAAGTCATGAAGGCCCATATCTTTTACAATTACAGAGAAAAGAGAGGAACTTTGTGCATGGCTTTAGTGTTTTCTGTGCAATACCTAGTGTCAAGCAATTTAAGTTATGAAGGCCAATATCTTTTACAATTACAGAGAAAAGAGAAAAACTTTGTGCATGGCTTCAGCGTTTTCTTAAAAAAAGAAAAAAAGAAGAAGCTAGAAATGCAGTTTAAGCATAATGGCATCAAGAGGGAAGTGTGGTGACAAAATGGCAAAACAACAACAGAATACACCCCTTTAACAAGCAAAGTGCCAGTGATGTCAATCTCAGGCACAGAGGAAAGATCCCAGACAGTTCAGTTATGCCATCAAGGTACAAGAGCATATTTGTGAAAGCAGAGTTAGATACAGATAGGATGCATCAAACTCAGGCCCTCAAATCCATAAAGTAATGCAAGATCAATCAAACATATGGGTAAAAGTGTTATGCAAGGGTAAAGATGCCATATAGAGTATATATATGCAAGGGCCACATATTGTTTTGAGAAGGGGATGGGATCACTTCCTTATTCATCAGTAATGTCTTCTTATTCAAGTCATCCAATCACAGTAAACTAGGTGTGCACATTCATGGGGGCAAGTAAGGTGACACAGAAGAAGATAAAGGGAGGACACCAGGACTTTCATCAGAGGAACCACCAAGAAGCAGCTCAAGTTTCAATAACGAGGAAGCAAGACACAGAAAAAGGGTGCACAATTCCAAATTAATCAACACAAGAGAAAACAGATGCTTGGCTTCCCTTTTTAAGAAAAGAGTATTCCAAATGACTCTACTCCTGCATCCTTTACTTTATACCAAACCATCAACCCCACAGAACTCCATCGATACCATCAACCCCACAGAACTCCATCGATCTCATACAAAGTCAAAACAGGCACACATGAAGTTGGAGGTAATGCAGAGAAGGAAAGTGAAGAGTAGTTAATTTTTCAACAAAGTGTAATGAACATAGCATGGCCCATTTTTAATCCAAAAAGGTTCAGGATTTCAGTCATATACCCTCTACGCTTAGTCAAATTATAGGCAAATGGTCTTAGCTTCCCCTTTTTATCTTTACAACTCTAGGATGGACATGTGAGATGGCTATTAACCTTTCCCTCTTTGTTAATCAAATTTATTCACATAAAAGACAGTATTCACCCAAGCAGGATCAGAATAGGAGTCAAACAGGATAACAGGCAAGTCCATTTAGTTTAAAGTCCGTTAAATAGAATTAACTCTAGTTGTCATAGATCAAAATACAAGCTAATGTCATAAAGGTGCATGACAGTTGACTCAGGTTGGCAAATACATTCAAATGAATTCATCATGGATCACTCTTAACTAGTCATCACTACATCACACAAGCTTTAATACTTAGCATCTCATTAGCACATTGGGGCAGTAGTCATGCTAACCAAAGAGAGAGAAAATAGGACACATGAATCATTTTAAGCAAGTTAAGCTACATTAGTTAACTAACATGATCTGAACAATGAACACTACTTAAAAAATGGAAAAAACCGTTGACAAAAACCGACGTCCAGCGTCGATTTTTTTAATGAAACCGACGGGAAACAGACCTTTTAAGGTCCGTCGATTTTCGTAGCCTCGCTTTTTGAAAAACGACGGATCACGTCGGTTTTTTCCGACGGACTGCGTCGGTTACGTAGTCCGTCGGGTTTTATTCAAAAATAATAATAAAAAACCGACGGACAGAGTCGGTTTTATTAATTTCTGATTTTTTATCTTATATATAAATAATATATATTTTATGAAAAAAATGACGCACTGCGTCGGTTTTTTATATAAATTTTTTTATTTTAATTAAAAACCGACACAGTGCGTCGGTTTTTTTTTATAAAATTTAAGAATTAATTTCCAGAAAACCGACGGACAGAGTCAGTTTTCCGTCGATTTTCTGAAAAATTTGCAAAATTAATTTCCAGCATAAAAATCATGCATTTTCTGCAACCACACCTGCACAGAAACCAGTACCAAAAGTTGCTCAGAAACCAGTAACAAAAGCTGCTCAAAACTAGCATTAAAATGCTCCAAATCAATTCTAAAAGAGCTACAACACATAAAATCACCCTAAGTAATAATAAAACACATCAACTACTATCTAAACACATCAAATACGATCTAAATAGACCTTCAAAGTTCAGAAATATTTAAATGTCCAACCAAAAGTACCATTAACTAGTTTTAACATAAGTCCATTATTAAATCCAAACTACTACAACTGATCATCCGGTTTCCGGGCTACGTAATCACCGTCATCATCATCTTCTGGGTCGGAGGGGGGGGGGGGGGGGGGGGGGGGGAGAAGGGGGCACACCAAATTGTCCACATGCGATGTGGCTTTTAACTTGTGCCATTAGCAATTCAATGTTCGCTTTCATGGTGTTACTTTCCTCAACTCTTTTTGCCTCAGTCTCAGCTAATTTCCTATTAAGTTCAGCAATTTGCTGCGCCATAGCTGCGACCTGAACACCATCAACTCCCTCGGCTTGTCGAGAAGACCTTTCACCTCGCAATCCTGACCGAAGGAAAATTAAGTTGTTCCTTGGGCCTAGACCGTACGCTCTACCCTTTTGTACTCCCCCAACTGCTCTACACAAAAAATCTATCTCTAATTCCGGTGGAGGACGACTCGGATGCTCAGGCTGAATTTGGCTGTACTGGTCCACATGATCCATATATTACGTCTGTATATTAAAAAATGAAACTTAGTATATAACGAATATATCATAATTAAACTTATATATAATTACTTAAATAATAAAATTATCATTTACATAGGAATTACGAGCCCTGTCCTCAACCCATAAGGCCGGATCCGACTCCTGCTTCTTCTTTTTTATGTGGGTCTTTAGGAATAGCTGATCCTGAGTTGGCATCTGTCCCGTAGCTTTTTTCTGCAAAAAAAAAGTTAAACATAAAATTAATAGCTCAATAATGATATATTAATCGTAGGTAACTTTAAAAGTATAAAATTACTTACCATTGTTCTAGCCACGTGCCCCTGACTTCTTGCACCCGCAGTGTGCAAAGAGCACCTTTCTGGGAGGCAGCCTTTGCCGGCTCAGACTTGGCGATAAACTCAGGAGTTTGCCAATATGCCTTAAGTTTCTCTCACTGTTCAGCGTTTAGCCATTGGGGCATCGTCATATACCTTCTAGCCCTCGAAAACCAATCAGACAACCTTGCACTCCCCTTCTTCTCAAAGTTTGCAGCAACCCTATCATTGTCCATTGGATCCCATGTACAATACATCTGCAAATCAAATAGCTAATGTTAGATGATTTATATAAAAGTAAATTCAAGTTATGAAATGTATAATAAGATGCATACGTTAAACTCTCTAAACATAGCCTGTCGAGTATCATATGGGATTTCACCCCATGAAGTATAAAAATGATTGCCATAAAGCCTCCGAACAACATCCAGCACGACTTTTGTAGTGTCGTGATCTGGATAGAACCTGCAGTTAAATTTTTTAATTCATATTAGATTAAGATGGAAAAAAAACGTTAGGAAAATTTAATAAAAAACAATCTTACCCAACTCCCTCAGGCACGATGAAAATCTGACCTATCGCATCTCTATCTCCCGGCTGTAAACCATGATGTATTGGTGCCTGTATAGGAGCCGGTGCAGGTGCAGGAGCAGGAGCAGGTGCGGAGGACGACGATGGTCCGAGACTGGTTGGATAGCAGTGACTCAGGCTCAGAGCTGCTATCTCTAAGGCGCAAATTAGATACACTTGGAGGTGTACCATTTGGAGAAGGAGAAGAAGACAAAGTGGCCGATGTGCTAAGAGATCTGCCACGTGGTGGGCAATACATAGGTATAGGTATAGAAGTGGGATAGGTAAATGATGCCGGCTGAGGTGGTGCCGGCTGAAAGGCCCACTGACCAGACTAGCCCTGCATAGAAGAGTCAGGCATAAAAAAAGAAGGCGGAGTAGACTGCATATGTGGAGCAGACGGAATGGACTGACTACTAGTAGCTGTAGGATCTATAGGTCTTTATCTTTTCTCTTACTAGTACCTCCAACTCTACCTCTACCTCTACCTCTACCTCTACCTTGATCACTACCACCTGATGACATCTGCATACATAAAATTAATAACTCAATAATGATATATTGATCGTAGGTAAAAATTTAACAAGTATAGAATTGTGTTATTATCAAGTATAGAATAAACTAACATGCAACTAGTTATCCTTCCACTCATCCTCGCTTGTTTCATTTTCATCAGATGATTCTTCCTCATCGCTTGTTTCAGGTCCATCGGTCGATTCTTCCTCAACATTTTCTATGATAGTTACATCATCTTCATCAACTTCTTCCTATATGTGTTGAGGATGTTCCAAACTATTTTCTAACTCTGTGTCAACCGTTTGATAAAAAACTGGTACATCATTTTGATACGCCACATCTAATGCATTATCGACCTCAATCCTCCCCACATGCTTAGTCTTTATAACCACCCACCAATCAGCCTTATCCCTACGCAAAGGATATGGAGCATAATAGACTTGCTTAGCATTTTGTGCAATTATAAAGAGATCATAACGATTGTATTGTCTTGTGTGTTTGACTTGAATTAGGTTATGTTGACGATTCACCCTTGTACCTCTTTGGCTTGAATCAAACCACTTGCACTGAAATAATGTTATCTTCTTCTTAGGGTAACC
Source organism: Lycium barbarum (assembly GCF_019175385.1). Classification (NCBI taxonomy): domain Eukaryota; kingdom Viridiplantae; phylum Streptophyta; class Magnoliopsida; order Solanales; family Solanaceae; genus Lycium; species Lycium barbarum. Next base: position 112,138,012 of record NC_083338.1, read on the forward strand.
TGGATACTTAAGTTATAAGATCTCCTGCAGCACACAGTAATAATCAACAGTTACACCGCTATCATCAACATCGCCTTTAATGCACACTCCACTATTATTCGTCTTCTTATATTGAGAAACTTCTTCGGTTTGAAACTTGTAGCCATTAACAATGTACTTTTTCATTGTCCTAACTTCATTGCCTGGTCCAAGAGCTATATCTTTCACAAATTGGGAATGTTCTCCTGTATGATAAACCTATATAATAAGGAGGAAAATTAAAATTCAATAACTTTTATGTAGCCTACATTTAATTGAAATTATGCAATGAATTTCCACACTTACAAAATCGTACAACTAATGGGAAAACTTAGAATATATGGCTTCATCGCCCTCAAGTTCTACGAAGTAACTGCTCGACATATGCAAGATTTTCATTAGTTTAACCCTTATCAGTTACCCATTTAATTCAGTAACATAATTCGACACTCACCGAATATATACTTGAATTTCAGGGCAATTGAGCAAAACATGTGTCACAGCTGATTGCCTCTCCATACTACTCAGGGTTCGTTTTGGAGGCTTTTTAGAACTCGTTCTGGTTGATTAAAGATGGACATTGGTGGGTAGTTATGTTCAACCCCACCCTCATCATTACGGTTGGGCCTATTTCTCATACACGACACTTGCTCTCCGAAATAATATGAACCGAAATGCGCTGTTTCCTTTACAAGATACGCTTCACAAATAGATCCTTCAATCTTAGATCTCTGCTTAGCCAATTTTTTGCATTTGCCAATGGTCCTGCACACATGTTTAATATCAATAGAAACAGTAATTAGTTAACAAAATACTGTTAAAGAAAGAGCTAGTAAGTTTGGTTACTTACCTCTCGAAAGGATACATCCACCTAGTTTGAACTGGGCCTCCAAGGCGCGCCTCTTGTACAAGATGAATGGGAAGATATTCCATCACATCAAAAAATCCACATGGAAAGATCTTCTCGAGCTTAGTTGTAATGACTGGTATATTCTGTTCCATTCTTTGAAGGTTTTCTACCGTTAAAGTGTTAGAACATAAATCCTTGAAGAACAAACTTATCTCTGTGATTGATTTCCATATTCTTTCCGGTAGGCGGATAAATGCAATAGGAATCAAAGTTTCCATGAAAACATGGCAATCATGACTTTTCATACCAATTAATTTTCCTTCATTCATATCAGCACGCTTGTCAAAATTAGACACATACCCCTCTGGCATCTGCAAATTCTTAACCCATTGACAAATCTGTCGTTTCTCCTCCAAAGTGAATGAAAAACTAGCCTTGGGTTTGAACACTTTATTATTCACTAACTCTTGCAAGTTCAATTCAGGGCGCCTACAATATTCCTTTAGGTCTAATCTAACTTTTGGGTTATCTTTTGTCTTGCCTTTAACATCCATAACAGTGTTGAACAAATTATCAAAGTAATTTTTTTTCAATATGCAACACATCAAGATTATGCCGTAGAAGATTATCCTTCCAATACGGTAACTTCCAGAATATGCTCTGTTTAGTCCAATTATGTTCAACACCATAACCAGGTAGTCTATAAGGGGCAACTTCTGTGACCTTAGGCAAGTGACAAACCCTCCCCCAAATTTCTTCTCCTGACAATGTTCGAGGTGGGGGATCATTTTCAATTTTATTCTTTCTAAATGCTTGTTTCATTTTCCTGAATTGGTGATCCATAGGCAAGAATTGACGATGACAATCAAACCATGAATTTTTGTGGCCATGTTTTAAAGTGAAAGCTTTACTAGTTTCTATGCAATGAGGACAAGCAACCTTTCCAGCAGTCATCCAACCAGACAACATCCCATACGCAGGAAAATCGTTAACAGTCCACATCAAAGAAGCACGCATATTGAAATTGCTCTTAGTTGATATATCATATGTCACTACACCTTCACACCACAATTGTTTTAACTCATCAATCAAAGACTGTAGATAGACATCAATCAAAACTTTTGGATTACGAGGACCAGGGATAACACAATTTAGGAATATATAGGGACTTGTCATACACATCTCAGGCGGTAGATTATATGGAGTAAGAAATACAGGCCAACAAGAATAGGGTGCAGCCGAAACAGAGTATGGTGTGAAACCATCCGTACACAAACCCAAACGAATGTTTCTTGGTTCACTAGCAAAATCAGGATAAGTTCTATGAAAATGTTTCCACCAGGTGGCCTTCTATTTTCGCTGTGCCATCTCATGTGAGGAGCAGAACTCGGCGATGCAAACAACCTCTTTAACCTAGGTATAATAGGTAATTAATGCATCGCCTTCATTGGAACCGTCTTCCCACTCGGTGTCCGCTTATAACGCGCATGTCCACATATTTTACATTCATTTAGATCAGCATCTTGCTTATAGAACAACATACAACCGTTTGGACAACAATGAATTCTATCATACGGCAATCCTAATTTGGAAACCAATCTCTTTGCTTCATAGTAACTCTTAGGTATGTCGAATTCCAGACCAAGTAGTTCCCCTACAAGCTTAATCATTGAGTCCATAGCAGCTTCAGCAACAGTCCAATCTGATTTGATGTTAATCATTCTAACTGCAACAGACAACTTAGAATGCTGACTCCCTACCCAAAGTGGATGACTAGCCTCTTCTAATTCTTGATAGAAGCGCATTGCTTCTTCATTAGGAGGTTCCTCAAATTTTGCTCAGGTTCAAACCCAGACTGTACGCCAAAAGCATCATTAACCATATCATTAACTCTATCATATTGGACGTGACTATATTCCTGCGACACACTACTTTCACCGACAACCATATTGTAAAATATACCATTGACCCCATCAGTCTCTCCATGATCAGTCCAAACATAATATTTCTGCTTAAACCCATGACTATATAAATGAACCCTAACCGCTTCCGGTTTCAAATACTTCATACACCGGCAATGAGAACAAGGACACCTAATTACCCCTTCATTTTGAAAAGGGTAAAGTGTCATTGCATGTGTGATAAACCCATCAACACCTTCAACAAATTCATCATGTACACCCACACGATTACTATTATTCATATTATAAATCCACATACGATCCATCTACAAAAATATACCCACAAATTATTGAGGTTATAGAAACATATTATAACTTAAGAATTCTAACTTAAAATATAACTTAAGAAAACACAATCCCAACCATTTCTAACTTTGAATTCTCAATAACAATTCTAACTTTAATAATTTATAAATTCTAACTTTAATATAATTTTGAAAAACACAATCCCAACTAATTCTAACTTTGAATTCTCAATAACAATTCTAACTTTAATAACTTATGGATTCTAACTTTAATTCTAAAAATTGAAAAGTAAATCTAGTCAAATAAAGTCTACATTTTAGTTTTGAGGTTATAGAAATATTATAACTTAATAATTCTAACATAACTTAATAATTCTAACATTAAAAAGCACAATTCCAACCCATTCTAAAAATTGAAAAGTAAATCTAGAGAAATAAAATCTACATTTTAGTATTGAGGTTATAGAAATACTATAACTTAACAATTATAACTTTGAAAAGCACAATCTCAATCAATTCTAATTTGGAATGATCAATAACAATTCTAATAACTTATGGAATTCTAACAAAAAACACAATCCAACCAAAAAAAAAAAAAAAAAAACTAGTCAAATAATTAAAGTATATATTTTTGCACATATTCAACATCAATAATATTACAAAGAATGATAACTAAGCTAACACAAATACATTGGCAAAGAACATGAAATATAGCACAATCTCAAGCCAAAAAAATAATGACAAGTAAACTAGCCAAATAAAGTTTACATTTTTTTCACAAATTTAACATTAATAACATTGCAAATGATGTTTAACAAAGCTAAATAGACTAGCATTAGGCCTAAAATCTACAAATAAAACTAAAATTAAAAGAATTTTAAATGCCATAATTTAAGAGAAACTAACCTCAATTTATTAACTTCAAAATGGGTTTGGGGTAGGTGTGAAGGGGCTGCGCAGGCAATGGCGCTGGGCTGCGAAAAAATGTGCGGCGACGCTGGGCGGAGGGGAGGGGGGCGGCGGGTAGGGTTTGGGGCAATAGGGGTTTTAATTTGGAAGAGGGAGCAGAAATGGGTATGAAACCTGTCTGCTATGAATTTAAAGAAAAACCGACGGACAAAACCGATTCTGTCCGTCGGTTTTTTCCGCACGTTTGACCGGATTTTGACCCCAAAAATTAAAAAAAAAAAAAGAAACCGACCCTGTTCGTCGGTTTCTTTAAAAAAAATTGTTTATTATTTTTTTAAAAAACAAAATGAATTGTATATTATTTATAATATTTTTAAAATAAAACCGATGTACGACGTCGATTTTATATTATTGTTTTTTTAATGAAACCGACGTGGGATGTCGGTTTATTTTGGCGGAATTATATTTTCAAAATTCTGCCAAATAAATCGACGTCGTCCGTCGATTTTCTGATTAAAATAATTTAAAAAAATTAGAAATACAAAAAACCGACGCAGTGAGTCAGTTTTCATACGGTTTTGTGAAACGACGCAGTGCGTCGATTTTTAGCAGAATTTTGGTAGTGGAAGGCTCCATAAATCCAAGATCAATGCAACACAGAGTCCTCAAGGTGGCCAAAAGGAATTATTTTATGTTGTTCTAACCTAGCACATGATGGGTGGTCACAAGTGCCAAATAAATAGGCAAGTCAAACTCTAAGAAATCACACCAAGAAGACAGTAGATGTTCATGAAGAGATCTACTTAAGGTCCATACATCAAGCAATCAGGTTAAGTGAGAGGTTAAAAAAAAGACCCCTATTGCTCTCAAAAGGGAGATCTTTTGTCACACCCCTATTAGGAGTATGACGGGCTCCGACCCGTAGGCCGGGAACCACCTGACTTATCCGTTACTTTGAACATTTTAAACCATAACTCAAAGAACACCTGCACGCAGAAAAGGCCCAACATAGGAATATCCGATCATTCAGCACATATGTACATATGCTAACCGACAAGGTTGCCACAACACAGCGTATATCATAAAGGCGGCAAGGCTAACAGTAAAGTATCAAGAGCTCAAAATAAGGCCGACAAGGCCACCAAAATATTACACAACAATATGAATCGGTGGAGTCATAAAACATCTAACTGTACACACACGTCTACGAGCCTCTACATAGAATACAATGATCATAAGGACAATACCAAATAGACTGCAGCTCTGAAGTAAGTGGAGTGCTCGTAAGAATCCGCTGATAGAACACCTACAGGTCTAATCCATCTCCCCGCCTACCTGCGGGCATGAGCGCAGCGTCCACAAGAAGGGACGTTAGTACGAATAATGTACTGAGTATGTAAGGCATGAATAACAACATAATATACATATGAAAGGTAACATGGAATATGAGAGATAACCTGTACATCTGGATGCCTCACAAGGCAGATGCCATGCATGCTTAGCCTTAAAAAAAATATTTTATACATATACGTAGTACCATACCTGACCATTAAGGCTCGGTGTCATATATATAGTATCATGCCCGGCCATTAAGGCTCGGTGTCATATATATAGCATCATGCCCGGCCATTGAGGCTCGGTGTTATCATCATTAGCTCGCGTCCGGGCCTCCCGAGTCCGGGGCGATATCATAACATGCCCACTACAGTGGTGTGCACATCTACGTGCCATGCCCGACCGACTATAGCGCGGCGCAGTGTGAGAAAATACATACATACGTATAAAGCATGCATGAGAGACAAATAATAGCTATAAATACATCGGAGTGACGTAAGGTCGGTAACCTCCGATTATATTATAGGATAATCATCATCGCTCTGTCTCACCTTGAAGGAACAATTATTATAAGGCGAGATCAACAACAGTGAATAAAAAAAATAAAGAAAATCACGAAAATAACTCAACATTCTCATATTCACATTGAAATCATAAGCTTGAGACTTTTAAACATGAAATCATCATCATCTTCGTAATCATCATAGAAACATTCTCATCTTTAGCATCGTCATTAACATTGTAAAAAAAACATGTCCGTTGTTGTTGTCATAAAAGCTTATAGAATCATAAATCTTTGACTCGGAAAATAGGGACATTTTGGATAACATTTATGGATTATCAAGAAAGAAGTCATGCCTTTGAATCATGAACTCTAACTTTTGGAAGTAAGGAGGTTATGAAACATATGTAGGGAGTTATAACACAGGAGTTTCTAGAAATAAGATCATCGTCATCATAAAACATGTTTATCTTTAGCACCATAAAAACTTTAAAAGTCATGAATCTCTAACATTCTTGGAAATGAGGATTTTTATGAAATTCATGCATGGGTTGGTAGGAAAATAATCATGTCTTTGAAAGAAAGAGGAATAGCCTTAACATACATGGAAGATAATTTTCTCGACTTCAAACTTACTTCCTGTCTTACGATTCCCTTAAGATCATTTCTAGCCTCATAATCTACATATACGACTGTTCATACTATTGTTAGGCTCATCATCATACGCTCGTCTTAAACCCTTAATTTAAATCCATTCAGAATCTACCGAAATTCGGGCAGCATCTCCCTTGTTTATATGCCTAGCCCGAAATCACAATCCAATAACCAACAACAACAACAACAATACCAACATCAAAACAACATTATCAACACCAATAGGCTCCATAAAACATCTCACACGATGTTTTCCAAGTTTCTCAACTATCCAACTTATTATACGACTATTTAATAACTTTATCTCCATAAATAAACTGAAATTAATATTAATAAGGAGAGATTCATACCTTATTCTTTCTAGAGCAGCAATATCTGTTGACACGCAATTTTGTCCAACTTTTCTCTCAATTAATTTATCTACGTTTCTTGATCGTTAATAATTTGGACGAGTTATTTCAAATTTACTTAACAAAGCACTATATTAATACTTTCAAATATTTATCGCACGGTTATTTATTTTAATAAGAAGTTGTATTATATATCTGAAAGTGGTTAATCCTAGTCCAAATTATTAAGATGAAGATATCCAAATAAATTAATTAAAGGAGGAAAGGTCCATAAATTGAGCCCAATCTTCCTAGCCTACATCCATAATCCAGCCCACATCCTCTAACCCGGCCCACATTGTTACATTTCACATTTTCACTACCTAACCCTAAACAAAAAACACACGCCGCACATGATCATCTCTCATCGTTTTCCTCTTTCAACAAAGCTCTGTTTTTCTTCAACAATGGCAGGTTCAATTTATCCCATTTTCGTGCAAAATATTCTGCTCTCCTCTGATATTTCAAACGAAAACCAAGCCCCTCTCTCTTCTTCATCTCCCTCTCCATTTCCAGCCAAGAATCAAATCGCCTTTAACCGAGCACAGTCCTGTCTTTCCATTTCCACGCAAAATCTGTCCTCACACCTGCTTACCCACGTTGTTCTGTCGTTGAAATGGAAAAGGATTTCCCATTCCCGCTTCGAGACGTAACCGATCCTCAAAGACCAGAGAAAATCGGTCCATTTCGGGCGTAAAAGCCCCAACATTCGGATCTGCACAAAATCGTTGACTCAACTTTGAATTGAGTTCAACATCCCGCCCAAATCAAAACCCTAAGTCTGGGTTGACACCTATAAAATGTCACTTTAAGTTCTCAGCCGAGGGGGGATCGATCCTTGCTCTGGCTATTTTTTTAGTGTCTCATTCGATTCATCAAAAAGGAAATACGAATACTTTAGTTCCTTAAAGCCCTCAATACTTTCAATCGACTTTATTTGGCTCAAGGTTCGGATCTGTCAATACGAGAGAGTAGATTCGAGGCCTCGACGCCCTTGTTCACTGCACCACGAACAGGTATACCGGAGCCGAAGAGTTTCCTTTTGAGACTCAACGACGCCGCTTATGGAGTCCACATATCTACACGGATCTTTCTTGCCTCTCAAATATCAATTTACAGAGGGGATTTTATCCTCCCATTAAAGCCGAACGTGCTACTTAAACGCCCCACCTTTCTCTATTTGCTTTGCTTACTTATGATGGTGAATGATTTTATTTTCAGTTATGTACTTGCTGTTGAAGGTAGAATTATTATAAAATTAATTAATGACTAAACCTTAAGTAAATATTTAAAGTCCTTGCCATATAACAATATTTTTTTAGGACTAATAACTCAATAACTTTAGGATATTGAACATTTGTAAGACGTACGGTTTTAAGTGGTAATTTGGTTTCAAGCCAAAAAAAAAAAAAATAGTACTTATTTCTTTTAAAGGATAATAAGGATTATAGCAGATCCTTCTAATTTAAAACAGCGTTTTAGCTTCAGCTTACTTTTAACATTAACTGTTTTCTTACAGAAAAAATGCATTCGGAGACCCGTTCAAATCTGAAGCCCCTTCCTACTTTTCAGAGCAGTCAGTTATTAAAATGTCCGCTATGTCAATCAATCTATAGAATACAAAATAATTCTTTTTTCCGAAATTAGCTTTGCTGAGCATTTCCTTCCATTGTTTGGTTTGAGCGTACTTTAAGCTTTCCATCTACATCTTTAGCCTTAATTAATTAACATAAGTCCGGTCGGTTAATCATTGTTAATGGGTCTTAAAGGATGCCTAATACCTTCCCTTTAGACTAATTGAACCCTTACTTAGAATCTTAAGTTTCATAGACCTTAAAATGGAGTTAAACTTTAGAAAATAACTTTAAACGAACTTTAGGTGTCCTAGTTCACCCTAAATAATTAGGTGGCGACTCCTTCACTTTAATTAATCCCGGAAATATCGGGATGTTGTAAACTATTTTGATCCCGGTTAAAATAGGGTATAACAGCTTGGCGACTCCGCTGGGGAATCACTTAGGTTCTAACCATAACGGACTTAGTTAAAGTAGGCTTTGTGTACTTGTTTTAATTACTTTATTTGTTGTTAACTGTTTGTACATGCTATTAATTGTTTGTTTGATATAAACTGTTTAAGTGTTACTGCTTTGATAAACTGTCATTCTGTATCACTTTTCTCCACATTTGGAAATTCACACTATCACACGTACACACGAGGTGTGTTTTGCGCACCCGCAAATTTCTTTCAAAATCCCAAATTTTAGTAGACTTGGCGTATGCGCGGGGTGTCTGGATTTTCCGTGTGACCGCGAGCCTTCTCACTCGAGTTGTCCGCTCGGGAACCTTGCGTCTAGTAAACCCGCTCTTAGTCAACCTAGGATAGAGCTAAACCAACACCCTTTATTAAGAGCATACATTTCATGACCTAGGAGGTTTAATACCCTTGGTGTATTAAACTCATTAGATGACTTTACCCAAACGTCCAAGTGGGTTCTCGACCCCAAGTGACACTAATCATACTTTATGTGTATGTTTGAAGGATAATTGTGCCCAAATATTGACTATTTGCTCTAACTAATTAAACTTTAGGAGGGAGGGAATGACTAACGTTTCTGTGACAAGTATTGATTTACATTGGAGTACGTCTGTGATCAACAATTGACGAAGACCAACGACGTCACAAAATGGAGCTGGAAGTTAGACATAGGAAATTGTATTTACTTTACTTAGATTAGGAGTCTATTTTATGTTGTATTCATTTGACATGTAATAAATATTACATTACTTTTGTACTTTATTTTTTGGGAAATAGTATTTGTTTAATTAACCAAAAGCAATGGGATGACGTATTATGGCACACTTTACCCTTCAAACAAACGTTAGGCCTACCTCTGCCACAAAGAGGTCACATGCATATTAGGACGCGTTATTGTTGTTTGATATCCTTGTTTACATTTGTTTGACAACTTGTTTGACTTTATGAATTATTTGCTACATGACTTACTTGACTCTACGTGATCATGACTTTACCTAGATATGTTAATGAGACTGACATCATTTGCATTTTATGTTTCTTTTTATTTTTATTCCCAAAGAAAGTTGATTCGTGTTGACACTCGAGCTGGCCAACCATCCTTACCTCACAAGGTCAAAGACGTCATCGTTACCTCGACGTAGTTGGGTTGTTCAAGGAAAGGAAATTATTATGTCTGATCCGGCCACATCCATTTCAACTGGTTTGGAAAACATCGTGATCTCTAGTGATCCCCCCGAGACTTCCGAACATAGAATTATTATTCAACATGATGAACATATCGCCCGCCTGACTCAAGAAATTAAGGATCTACGTGGAGAACTGAACCGGGCTAGGGACCTGACCAACTTATCCATTACACTCCAAAGTCCAACTCCTGAACCCAGAAATGTCGCACCAAACCCACCTCGTTTTCCATCACTTGAGTCTCCAGTTCCTGAACATTTTCCTCCACGAAATAATGCACCCACCAACAACAACATTCCTCCAATCACCCTCACAAATCCACCAAATCCATCATCCGTCTATACCCCTCCACAAAATCAACCACCCACCTACACTACCTATGCTACATCTAATCCGGCTTCTGATGCTCAATCTTGACCTGCTGACAATTACGACACTGGGCGACGAACTCTGCAATATCCCGCTTCATACCGTCCCACCAGTATAAGCATCGAAGATCATGGTACATCTTCGTAGACCCAGGATGGACCGAATAGCGAGCATAATGTGCCTCGCTCATAACCTGTTGCCGAAGGCCTGCAATATCAGGTACACACAACCTGCCTCTGTATAACATAGTGCCGTCCGGTGAAAACTCGAACGGAGTCCTCTCCTTATCATAGGTTGTGTCCCTGTACCGAGCTAAGACAGGATCCTCAAACTGATGCCGCTTAATATCGTCCCTGATAGATGACTCAGAAACCCCTCGAACAGAAATCCGTGTATCTCCAGAATCGGCCAGACGAACCCCGAGACTAGCCAACTGCTGGATATCACGGGCTATCTCTCTCCTGTCTGGCTGTAAATCGGCCGAACTGCCCATAGACTTCCGACTGAGCGCATCGGCAACAACATTAGCCTTACCCGGATGATACAGAATATCCACGTCATAATCTTTCAGAAGCTCCAGCCACCTCCGCTGTCGCAAATTAAGCTCTCTCTGCCTGAAAATATACTGGAGACTCTTATGATCAGTATAGATATCCACATGAACGCCATATAAATAGTGTCTCCATATCTTCAGAGCATGAATCACCGCTGCGAGCTCCAGATCGTGGGTAGGATAATTCTTCTCATGCTTTTTGAGCTGCCGGGAAGCATACGCTATAACTCTGCCGTGCTGCATCAATACACAGCCTAACCCCATGCCAGAAGCGTCACAATAAATAACATACCCCTCCGGTCCCTCTGGAAGAGTCAGAACTGGGGCTGTAGTCAGCTTCTCCTTCAGCAACTGGAAGCTCCGTTCACAAGCGTCAGACCACTGGAACTTAGCTCCCTTCTGAGTCAGCCTTGTCAAAGGCGCTGAAATCGAAGCAAACTTCTCCACAAATCTCCTGTAATAGCCTGCTAACCCCAGGAAACTGCGTACCTCTGTGGGCGTCGTAGGTCTGGGCCAATTCTTCACAGCCTCAATCTTCTGTGTGTCCACCCGGACACCATCAACTGCAATAACATGCCCCAAGAAAGCCACTGAAGACAGCCAGAATTCGCACTTAGAAAATTTCGCATATAACTTCTGATGCCCGAGTACCCCTAATACCGATCTCAGATGATCTGCGTGCTCCGCCTCAGACCGAGAATAAATCAGGATATCATCAATGAATACAATTACAAACATATCCAAGAATGGCCTGAATACCCGGATCATCAAATCCATGAATACTACGGGAGCATTTGTCAGCCCAAAAGACATAACCCTGAACTCGTAATGCCCATATCGGGTCCGGAAAGCTGTCTTAGGGATATCGGCCTCTCGTACTCGCACTTGGTGGTAACCGGATCGAAGATCTATCTTCGAAAAACACTTAGCGCCCTGCAGCTGATCAAACAAATCATCAATCCTGGGGAGGGGGTATTTATTCTTTATAGTTACCTTATTCAGCTGCCGATAATCAATACACATACGCAGCGACCCGTCCTTCTTACGCACAAATAATACCGGGGCTCCCCAAGGAGAAGTACTAGGTCTGATGAAGCCCTTATCCAACAAATCTTTCAGCTGCTCCTTCAACTCCTTTAATTCTGCAGGCGCCATTCTATACGGAGGAATAGAGATAGGCTGAGTGTCTGGGAGTAAGTCAATAGAGAAATCTATCTCCCGCTCTGAAGGAAGACCTGGAAGCTCGTCGGGAAAAACATCTGCAAACTCATTAATCACGGGGACTGACTGAAGTGTCGGCGTCTCGGCGTCCAAGTCTTGCACTCGAACCAGATGATAGATATAACCCTTTCTGATCATTTTCTTTGCCTTAAGGTATGAAATAAACTTACCTTTCGGCGATGCTGTATTTCCAGCCCAATCTAAAACTGGCTCCCCGGGAAACTGGAAGCGAACCACCTTATTCTGGCAGTCAACATTAGCATAACAGCAAGCTAGCCAGTCCATACCCATAATAACATCAAATTCAGTCATATCTAACTCTACCAGATCTGCCTTAGTATCACGGCCACATACAATCACAGAACAGTCTTTATAAACCTGTTTCGCTACAATAAAGTCCCCTATCGGTGTGGCTACCTCAAATGGCTCTATAGGTTCAGACATAATACCAATTTTTCCAGCAACAAGGGGTGAAATATATGATAAAGTCGAACCTGGATCAATTAATGCATACACAGACCGAGAGAAGACCAATAAAGTACCTGTAACGACATTAGGAGATGCCTCCTGATCCTGGCGGCTGGCCAAAGCATAAATGCGGTTCGAAGGACCGCTAATACCAGAAGCTCCACCACGGCCTCTGCCGCGACCCGCTGGTGCCACTGACGAAGATGAAGACCCAGCGGCTGATCCGGTAGGCTGCGCTGCACCACCCGAACTACCCTTATACGGGCAATCTCTCACAGAATGGCCCTGACGGCCACAAGAAAAGCATGCACCGGTGGCTCTGTAGCACTCTCCCGTATGGTATCTGCCGCAAAAAGAACACTGAACCCTGGGTGGCCTCATCTGACCAGAACCCCTATCTGTCCGTGAACCTGAAGCCCTGGAGCTCTGGCCTGCTCCTGAATACCCTGGGCTCTCGAACCTGCGACCTGTAGGCTGGGGAGGCGCGCCCTGCGCCTGCTGAGATGAAAATCTGCTAGGCTGCTGCGGCTGTTGGGGCTGTCTGCCCCGAAACTCTCCGATCCTGGCCCCTGTCAGGCTGGTGTCCTCCTCTGCCCCGATCCTCCATGCCCTGGGCATGGGCCTGGATACGGGCAATGTCCATACCGGGCTGAGCAGCCAATACTAAGCAGCTATCAACAAAATACCGATCCAGCCCCATAATATATCTGTGCATCCGGTCCGCCATAGTAGCCACCACAGTAGGTGCATATCGGGCCAAGGAATCAAACTCCAAACTGTAGTCCCGGATACTGCGGCCCTTCTGCCTCAATAATAAGAATCTATCAGATCTGGCTCGTCGCAACTCTGGGGGCAGAAAATGTCCAAGAAATGCCTGAGAAAAATCGCCCCAAACTGCTGGAGGAGCGCCGTCCCCCCTGGATAGCCCCCATGACTCGTACCAGTTTGCCGCCACATCATATAACCGGTACGAAGCTAACGCGACTGACTCTGTCTCGGAAGCATTAATCAAATCTAGAGTGCGTCGCATCTTCCTAATAAACTCCTCAGGATCCTCCTCGGGCTTTGTCCCGAAGAACTCTGGAGGGTTACAAGTCAAAAACTCACGGGCTCTCGAACTATCACGCCTGACTGCCCGGTCACCTCCCAGTCCATGCCCCTGAACCTGCCCTGCCACAAGTCTAGTCAGCAACTGGACTGCCTCCCTCATAGACTGATCCTCAGTGCCTGGCCGTGGAGCTAGAGGCTCAGGTACTGGAACTGCGGGAGCTGGCAGTGGAGCCGTCCCCCGATCTGCAGCTACGGCTGCCCCAATCTCGTCCACGAGTGGCGGTGTAGAAAAACCCTCTGTCTGGGGCAAAGTCTCCGGAGCAATATATACCTGGACCCGGCTAGTCTCTCCTACGGCAACTGACTTGGCCTTTTGGGCCGCTGTCGCCTTTTTTGGAGGCATATCTGCAAATATAGCCACTCGTTAGGAAGGGGTCATCCTGATAACACAGCTCTATCGCACGATCTAAGACAGAAAGAAGGGTAGTATCCTAAATGCCCTGTAGCCTCCTGTTTATAGGTGTGGTGCACAACACACCGATAAACAAGACTCTACTAGACACAGTCTGTGGACATTCCGAGGACGAACCGCTCTGATACCACTTTTGTCACGACCCAACCCCGTGGGCCGCGACCAGTGCCCGAGCTGGGCACCTATACGTACCCGATACCCAAAATTAGCATATTAACAGAATAATAATATAATAATAATATTAGTGGTCGCTACAGAACTTAGCAGAAAAGCAGACTTGGCACACATAGGCCGATAAGGCCATCACAGAACAGAATATCCCAAACATATGTACAGAACCCACACAGATGTATCCACAGACCTCTACAGAACATATCATAATCATAAGACGGGACAGGGCCCCGTCATACCCTGAACAAAGTACATATCCAGATAGCAGTGACAGACTATACCAAAAGATGGGCTCTGTAGAATAGAGCGCCCCAAATAGCAGAAATAGGATCCTAATCGTGTGGATCAGCAAACCTGTCGTCTGTACCTGCGCGGCATGAAAACGCAGCCCCCGAAGAAAGGGGGTCAGTACGAAATATGTACTGAATATGTAAAGCGAAATCACAGAAGTCAAATCATAATGGTTACAGAAAATGAGTACAGAATCCAGAGTGTCAAATGCATATTTCCAAAACAGACAGAATGCGTACAGAAACATATGTCATATCATATCATATCCGGTCCCTGACACGGGACTCGGCAGACAGAATGTGGCCACCCTCCCGACGCTGGTGCCACTATACAGAGCAATCAGAAAAAGGGGTGTGGCCCCGTATCATATAATGTCATATCAAAATGGCCATACAGATCAGATCAGAATAGGCGGACATGGCACATCATACTCCACAGACCCATGTACGCGTATACTTGCCCCCTCACACCGGGACGCGGCGAACAATGCAGAGAATTACGCTTGACAACATATCCTGGCCCGGGCTCAGTGTGGGAAACATTGGGACATCCACGAGTGGAGTAGTGAGAGACTAATGCAATTTAAAAATATAATAAATGTTTTCAAAGACTCGATGAAGCGTATCGAAGACAAACAAATCCAATGGGGTCGGACGGAATCATAATAAATGTATTTCAGATATCATAATAAATTACAGAAGTATAACTTTCCCGAAGTCATTCCGAGTGTCAAAATAATTTATAATATTTAAAGAATATTTAAAATAATATTCGTTAAGCGATTAGTAGGGTAATTAAAACATTTCTTTCAAAAATCGCTTAAAAAGGAAGCTTTAACACATTAGGGGCAAAACCTTTAATAGCGGGCCCGCCTTGGGACAAACAAGGCGGCGGGCTCAAATTGTGCCCTCTAAGCATATAGTATCACCTAAAAAGGTTATACAAACAT
The DNA here is from genome assembly GCF_019175385.1 of Lycium barbarum. Lineage (NCBI taxonomy): Eukaryota > Viridiplantae > Streptophyta > Magnoliopsida > Solanales > Solanaceae > Lycium > Lycium barbarum. The sequence goes on from NC_083338.1 coordinate 112,153,639, forward strand.
TCTATGATTTTCTGAATAATTTAGAGCAAAATTGCATAATTTCAGGAAAAAAAAAGCGTATCAAAATGGTTCAATTCTACTGAAGGAAAAACTGAAATTTTGTCTTGCGGATTCCGAGGGCCAAGAGGTCCTTCGAGGCCCGGATCCGACCCTAACACACTAGGGGCATGCCAAGGGAAGAATTGGGTTTACTTTACATACCTTTCACGCTCCTTAAGCCTTTCCAATCTCACTTCCCGTTTCGTCGAAAAACTGCAATTGGTCAAGTTTACCAATTGTGAATTATTAATGCCATTATTTCAACTTTAAGCATATTTGGCTACCGAAATTTCGGCAACACTTCCCCTATACATATGACACCCCGAGAATTCAACTCGGCTATAAATCATCAACAACAACCCAAACGACAACAACAATATCAACAATGAACATTAAAAACACAAATATCCTTCAACTAGTCATTTTTCTCACAAGTTGACATAATCTTCAATTCAACCCAACTTTCAACTAAGATCAATAATTTCATATTCAACAACCATCATGATCATCACCATATAGTTCTAGAAACATTTCATATCGTTTTCGTTAAGATATACACTCGATATACATGATATACAATCTTCCGCCAAAATCATAACTTATGCAAAACATCAAATCTTTGGCATACAACTTCATAACAAGTTTCCAACTTCCAAATTCATCAACCATAATCATAATTCACATCTTAACAACTTCATTTCCATAATATCACAAAATTATTCTAAAGTGACATAATCATCTACATTCCAACTTCAACCAAAATTCATTCAACTTTCATTCCCAATATAATTTCCATCATAACCACAACTAGAATGCAATATAAAATTCAACTCATATATGTATACAACATATATACACCCATGGCTACATATATATATACATACCCACTTTGCAAACTTCCTTATTTCCAAAATTTCTACTCATTTCCACATACCACAACATAAACAAACCTTCATAACATAAGAAAAAGGAATTGATTCTTACCTTTTTCTACAAACTTCTTCACTTGAACAAGTTGTCAACTTGAAGAAATAAGTGCTCCTTCTTCCAAAACAATTACACCAAGTTGTAGAGGACACTTAATTTAGTAGGAATTCAACAAGAAAATAATTTTAGAGGCAAGATTTTGAGGGGTGATTTTTCTATGGCCAAACCCGAAATGCCCTCTTTTTGTTCTTGTTTTTCTCTTGTTTTTCCTCCTATTCTTTCTCTTGAAAGTTCTATGGAATTTGGATGATTAAGTGGTCTTTTATTCATTGACCACATGACTTAATTCCATGGGCTTGGATCCTTTTTATGGACCATGGCCGAATGGCTCCTCACTTGGGCCTGAATTTCTTTTTTCATTTTTTTGGGCCAACGCGGTTGGTCCCGAGTTGGGCCTAGCCCACTGACCTTTCGACCTTAAAACGTTCATATCTCCTTGTACCGACGTCACCTGGGAACCCACGACCTATGGATGGAAAGCTAATTCAATTATCTACAACTTCTATTTCAAGGTATTTTCGAAATTCCAAACTTACAATACAGTTTTTGCCCCCCAAAGTCAGGTCACCCGAAAACGTTTTCTTAAAAATATTCGTTTGGAGGGTTTCCACTTTGATTTGGTCCAAAGGTACTTCATGAGTTGTGTTTAACTTTACATATGTGATTCATATGACTTTTCAGATGTTCCAAAAAAAATCTCGGTATGTGGGCCCCACCCCAGCAGATGCTCCGAGGTTCAAAAATACGGGATATAACAGGGGCATGTCATCAACTTCTACAACTACTCACGACACCGAGCCACCGACCATCCGGGGTGCCGAACCAGGAGAGACTTTGAAGAATTGGACTCTTACTCCGTCCCTGGTTCGCGGGGACTCTTGGTAGATTGAACATGTAGTAAACTTTTTGAGATAGCACGATTTTAAAATTGAGGCTTAAATCGTGCCCCAAAATTTTTGTTGCTTTGCCTCAACTTTTGGAAGCTTAAATTGCAAAATCTATGAATACATTTCTAATTTTCCTTAATCATCTATTATTGTTATTTTCTATTTTATTTATCAAATCTGTCAATTTCATGATTGTGACATAAAATGAACGAATGAATAACATACATCTCGAGAGAATAACAAAGAAACTAGAGGACAAGATAAGATTCCACTTGGAAGAAATTGAAATAGCCGATAGACAACGACGTAAGCACGAAGGCTATTCAAGTTAAGAAGACATTAAAAGACGACATTAGATCAGACTGCCTAGTTTGAAACCTTTCCTTTAATGTACCATACGAACTACGCTGACCTGATTCCCTCGGCGGGATACGTAGGCAGCCCACATAGGGTTCGGTTGCATTACAATAGAAAATCCCAAAATCCTTATTATTTATGTGTAAGGAGAACTATGCATGGCCTGATTCCCTCGGTGGGATTCGTAGACTTTCAACATACGGGTCAGTCATATTGTTATATCCTGTATTTTGCATATTCGGATAATTTGAGATAATTGTGACTAATAAGAGATAAGGCAATATTTTTTATCTTATCTAACACATAAGTTGTTCATGAAAATATTGATGCGGAAATGTTGAGGAAGGCTAAGGGCAAAATTGGAAATTGTGAAAATAGTTTCATGAATTACAAGAACTAGACATGAAATAATTGGGCTTGAAAAAAAACAAAAAAAAAATAGAAAATAGCCCAAGTGTGGCCGGCCAAGGTATGGGCCAAGGCCCACTTGGGAATTTAAATCCTAGTAATAAAAAGAGAGGGCCATATCATTTATTCATCATTTATCCAAGAACATTCAAGAGAAAGAGAATTGAGAGCCAAGAACAAGGGGCCTTTCGGCCAAGAAAAGAAAAAAAAAATCTTGAAGCCATTAATCTTGATCCAAAAAAAATATTTCTTCTAGTATTCCTACTAATTCAAAGGTCCTCTTCAACGTGGTATAATTGTTGAAGCAAGAAAATCACTCTTGGTGGCAAGTTCAAAAATTCTAGTCAAGTGGAAAGTTGAGGAAAAAGGTAAGAATTCATATTCTTTTATATGTTATGGAAGGTTTATATATGTTGTAGTAAGTAGAATTGAATGAAAATCATGGAAATAGTGTGTGGCCGTGTGGGTGTGTGTGTTGAATGGTGGCCGTGTGGTTGTTGAATGGTGGAGGAGAGGTGAATTAATTTTATTTAATATGTTAGTTGTAGGAAATTATGTGATTTTAATATGGTTTTATGTAGTCATGAGAATGTAGTTGCCAACGTATTAATTTATGTTGTAGTTTACGAATTTGAAAGAAGGAAATGTGTTGTCGTAGCTTTTGTTGCATTTGTAGAGTTTCGGGTGGAATAGAGTTGGTTGGATTGTTTTGAATGTTATGCGGGTTACTAATGTTAGAATATGCTTCAAATGATTGTTTGTATGGTTGTTGATAAATTTGGCCGAGTTGAATTCTCGGGGTTGTTGTATTTACAGGGGAGATGCTGCCGAAATTTCTGTAGACAAGTGCTAATTAGAATTGAATTTCTAAGTACTTATAGCTAATGTTTGGTAATTAATAACGTTATTGTAGATTGTGGGGAGCCCGAGACTTGAGTTGCGATTAGCTTAAGAGGCGAGCGAGGTATGTAAGGCTTAACCTTTTCTTCTTTGGCATGACCCTTATGAAATAAGTATATGACGTATATGTATGACTTCAGAAAGATTCTTATTCTTAGAGCCACTAGGATGGCTAACGTTCTTGATTTCCCATAAGTTGTTCCGTATGGTTTTGATATGTATTCATGATGCCCGATGATGTGTATCTTTGATGTCCGAAGTTTGGCCAATATGTTTCCGAATAGCAATTGAGAAACAAATGATATGACTATAGTTTTGACCTTCCAAATGTTAATACATTCGATTGTTCCATCGAGCCTTTGATATGTTTTGATACGTGCATAAAATTCCAAAGTTCTACTTGATTTGATCCATACGATATCCGAAAGATACTTGATACGATGGTTACTTGATTTTCCAAGAATGGCTCCTGAAACGCTTTTAGAAGGTTCTGTACTTCAAAAGCTCATAACTTTCGTATGCTAATTCCGATTGACCCGAGACTTGTTTCTGAGCCTTCAGATGTCGATAAGTATACTTGTCTATCGAGTCTTGATTTACGTGCATATGGTTTCGCACTACTCTGTTCGTGCAAGCCTCAGTATGTCCTTCACTGAGCCCGGGCCAGGATATGTTATCATGCGTATTCCTCTGCATTGTTCACCGAGTCCCTTGTTAGAGGGCCGGGTATGGTATATGTATATGATGATATGATTACGGCACCGAGTCCCATGATGGGCCGGGTACGATATATGTGCACATGATTTCATTTACCGAGTCCCTTAATGGGCCGGGTACGGTATGACTTCATTCACCGAGTCCCTCACTAGAGGGTCGGGTACGGTATGTATATGTATATGTATATGTATATGTATATGCATGCATGATGATATGAAAGCGGGATGACATGATTTTGATCACTGAGTCCCTTAATGGGCCGGGTACGGTATTTATATGATATATGATGTTCGCACGCATGATTTCATTCACCGAGTCCCATAACGGGTCGGGTACGGTATATGTATACATGTTTTCATGATGACATAATGACATGATTTCATTCACCGAGTCCCAGGATGGGCCGGGTACGGTATGTGATATGAGAACGTTTGATTCTATTACGTACTACACAGGTACAGTGGTTTCTTTGTTATGATACTTGACTCCCGGACTCTCTACACAGTTATGATCTTTCCAGTTGCATTTCATACCTTACATACTCAGTACATATTCCGTACTGACCCCCTCTTCTTCGGGGGCTGCGTTTCATGCCCGCAGGTACAGACGTTCGTGTGAGTGACCCGACAGTTTAGGCTATCTGTTTTGCTGCTCTGGAGTGCTCCCTCGTTCTGGAGCCCACATTTTGGTACAGACTCTTTCATTGTACATGTGTGTATATATTCAGGGGTACGGCGGGGCCCTGTCCCGTCATATGATTCTGTTATATTTGTTAGAGGCCTGTAGACATGTATGTGGGTCATGGGTCGCTATTGTTCGGTTATGTTTGTGATTTGCGTTTAAGCGGTCCTAATTGCTATGACAACCTTAACGGCTTGTATGTATATATACTTATGTATATGCGTTGGACGATATGTTCTATGACAGCCTTGGCGGCTCCTGTATGATGTGTTTGATATGTGCGACCGCTTAAGATAACATCTGCCCTTAATATATGTTGGATATGGATAAGTCGTTGATATGCTGATTTGGTAAGTAAGTGTGTACGGGTGTCCAGCTCGGGCACTAGTCATGGCCCACGGGGTTGGGTCGTGACACATATTTAGGTAGAAATCCAACAAACCTTTTACCATTTACATAACAGAACTACGCTGACCTGATTCCCTTGGTGGGATACGTAGCCAATCCACATCGGGTTCGGTCCCTTTATTAAAAAATTTCAAACCATTTCTATGTGTCTTATGAACTATGTTCTGACCTGATTCCCTTGGCAGGATACGTAGGCAACCTATATAAGGTTCGGTCACACCACAACACAAGGTTAGTATACTCTACGAGGTCAAAACTGGAGCATATTTTGAAAATTAGACAAGAGAAGAGTTGGACATCGATAATATTAAGGCTATTAGACAGGAAGTATTATAGACAAATGATGTTTCAATTGTTTCAGAAGTGTCACAATCTGAGGTTGGCAGAAATATTTTACAACTTACATACTTATATTTACATATATATCCTTCCTTATATACATATACTTACGTATATATTTTTCCTTATACATATACTTACATATATACATTTCAAATGAAACACTTTTTTTCAATTGTTTCACTATTATTCATCTACCGAGGCTTGAACGGAGATCACAAGATCCAAACAAACAATACGAATGAAGCGCCAACAACGTCAACCTTCGAGTCAACACGAATCAACTTCCCCCCTCCCAAACTAAGAATTTTTCTTTGAGTGCAGGAACAAAAGACCGCGAGACCAACAGTAAAGTCTATCAATCATGGTTGAAAAGCATCATTTTGGCCTTGCCCTAAAAGCCAAACGGATTTATTTCCAACTTTATCTTTGATTTTATTTTTATCACAATAACTTTATGAATTTATTAACAAATATACTTGTTTTTGTAGGTTGTCGAGATTGAAGGCGAATTAAATCAGGTTTGGCCTATCATGATACCATCAACATCATCAGCGAAACGGCTACACTATCACTTTACTCTACCAATTATTTTATCATTTACTTTACCAACTTTAACGACTTTATCCTGAACTTTACAAGAATTATCATTAAGTCTCCGAAGACAACCGGGGGCATCATTCGGCTATACAGCCTCATATACATAAGCCAGACGGCTACACTATGACTTTACTCTCTACTTTATCATTCACTTTACCAACTTTAACCACTTTATCCTGAACTTTACAGGAATTATCATTAAGTCTCCGAAGACAACCTGTTACATCCCGTATTTTTGGACTAGAAAATTTAATCGTCCGACAGGAGCAAATCTACTCGAGCCCGGAGAATTCGATCATATCCAAGGATGAAAATCAAGAGCTCGGTGTATACAAAGAATGAAGTCCTAAAATTATTTAAGACAAAAAAGTGTGACGACGGTGATTGAGAATAATATTTGGAGTATGTGTAAAGAGGCTATGGACTAGAGTTATACCGCATTATTATGATAATAAATATATGAAGTGTGTTAAAAGTGGTTCATGTTTAAGTAAACCATGATCAAGAAATTAATTATGATGGTTGCTCATTTTACTAGGATGGTGGATATTTATTAATAATGAGATATGGTCCAATTTGGGGTGGCTTAATATCAGCTACGTAGAAATATTTTAGTCACCAATTAAGAGATAATAATTAAGGGGGACAAACCCAAGTAGTGGATTAATGAGGTGGAGGCATATCCTTGTTCCTATATAAAATAAAGGATATAATTCATTTGGATTTTCTTTGAGTGGAAGACAACAAAACGTTTCAGGTAGTACTTCTAGGTCCATTTATTATAAAAAAAAAAAAAAAAAAAAAATTAGTTTTTGAGAGGAAAGGAAATTTGATCTTTTGCTAAGTGTCCAGCACCATAATTATTTTTTGAAATTAAATGGATAAGTGGGAAAGACCCCTTTCCACTGGGAGACATTGAATAAAGGTAGAAATGACTCATTCTTCATATACATATTTGGTGGCAGTGTTAAAATAGTTTTATGATTTATAATCATTAAGGGTGGGCCCCACATTCCAATAAATAAAAGAAACATAGTTTGTTGAGTTTTCAACTTGCAAAGTCTTATTCCTTTAAGCTAGCAGCAAGCATGTTCAACGTAATGGCAATACAATTACTTTTAAACTTATACCTTTACTTTATCAATTCTCGTTGAAGATGAATAAACGTACAACAACTCTTTTAAGGCAGCTCATCTTGAATTTAAGCTATTCATCAAATGGAGTGGAGGCAGCAATGAAACCTATATGTATCAATGCAGCTACCACAAAGGGCAGCAAGCAATGTCATTTTCAGATTCTATAATAGCAGTATAGGTATTAGAAGAAGAAACGTAATATTTTCTGTTTGGGGGCAGCAACGTTCTATCAACTCTTATAATCCTTGAATAAACCCCTTAGTAGCAGCTGCTCATGGATGTAGTGCATTTGGAGCTCTTAGTAACTTCATCCTATATAAAGAAAAGTTGTAATTTCCAGCAAGAATTTTAAGAGGTCAAGCTTGCTAGTAAGGCTTTCCTTCCAATTATTGAGGTAAGATTTCATTCCTCCTACATGTTCTTGAGATTGTTTGGTCTTTATACAACTCTATGGATGTTGAATTTTTGAAAGAAGAGCTTAAGTCATGCTAGAACTTGTATTGATCTTATGGCATGTTTTAAAACTTGTGATATTAGATAGTTTTCTTGTACATGGATATTAGATGATGTTGTCGTGTATTGATATGCCTTAAGAATTTGGAAGAAGGAAGTATATAAGTTAGTACACAAAGTATATATTGGGCTATCTTGGTGTATATTCTTTGGTATTGATGTTTGAGTTCAAAAAGGGCTAAAGGAGATTGTAATTGTTGTTGTTGCTTATGATCATGTGGAATAATTTAGAAAGTTGTTGTGGATGGAATTTTTGGAATACAGCTCGTGAATATTGTTGTTGTTGTTGACGACATTGTATATATATATATTGTGAGCTGTTTGGGAGTTGGATTGGAATACGAATTATAGGAGAAGTGCTGCCGGATTTTCGCTAGATTTTTAGATAATAGAAAACCCTAAACGAGGATATATAAACTAAAATATAGGTTCAATAAGAAATGGGTTATAGAATTGTGGACTAGAAAATATAGTTACTAACGATAACGTTACTTTTATAAATAGGCTAAAGGGGCGACGAGGCGAAAAGGATTCATGAATAGTCGCTGACAGGTATGTAAGGCAACCTTCTTTCTTTTGGCATGTCTTAGTTTGTATAGGCTAGATTATAAGCCTTAACGAAATTCTAAATTCGAAATCCGAGCATCTTACGATCCGTATATGTCCCTTGGCACTCTTATGTATGATTTGATGAAATATAAACCTTTATGTATTTGAAATAATCGCTTTCCGAACTTTGCGCAAAAAGGTTCGCTTTAAGTAACTTCGAAATTTTTGAAGGCCATACCTTTCACATAAATGCTCGGATTGCTCCAATATATTTTTATAAAAGTTTACATAACGTATAACGAGTACATTTTCCATGAGCGGGCCCGACTTGGGTAAATTCCTGTCCGCGGGTCCCGCGACTTTCCTTTATGTAATTCGGGAACTTTTGAAGGAATTTGTTAAGACTATTATTTCGATTTTCAAGTATGATCATTTTACTTATGTTTGAATTTATGATAATGATTTTATGCATATGACTACTCATGACTCTATTCGTGCACTTTGTTATTCCCTTCGCCGAGTCCCGGGCCGGTTCTGTTATCGTGCGCATTTTGATATACTCCGGAGTTATGCTGTGTTTATGGTTCACCGAGCTACTCGCAAAAGAGGGTCGGGTTCCACTTATATTTGGTGTTATGCTGTGTATGGCGTTATGTTGTGAGGTGATACGTGACGGGGATACGGAGATTTGAAACTTTCTGGTGTTATGCTGTGTTATGGCGCCATCGACGGGCGGGCGACCATATTCTTCTGTACCCTATGCATGACTTACATATTTGAAACTAAACATTTTGATATGATTGGATTTGCACTTATGTTCGGCACTTCTGTTTCGTTTATGTCTCAGGTTTGTTTTCTGTATATTCTGCTTTGCATACTCAGTACATATTTCGTACTGACCCCCTTTCTTCGGGGGCTGCGTTTCATGCCCGCAGGTACAGACGCACAGTTTGGTGATCCTTCCGTTTAGGACATCCCCTTCTGCTGTTTGGAGTGCTCTTCTCATTTCAGAGCATACATTTTGGTATATAATTGTTCGCTATGTGTATATGTATTTGTTCAGGGGTACGGCGGGGCCCTGTCCCGCCATATGATTCGTTTGGTCTGTTTAGAGGTCTGTAGACTTATTTGTGGGTGTGTGTGCCTACTTCTGCTCAGTTGTGTTTATATGACTCTATTCGTTATGGCAGCCTTGTCGGCGTGCGTTTGTATATGTGTTTTGGGCCGTTGTGCCATTTGACAGCCTTGTCGGCTTTTGATATATTTGACAGCCTTGTCGGCTTTTGACGTATTTGATAGCCTTGCCGGCTCTTCGGTATATGTATATGTATATGTATATGTATATGTATATATTGTGTCTGATACAGTATGATATAGTTTGAGACGGCATATTGCAGGTATAGCCATATATGCTATTTGTATGTGATTCGATATGGATAAGTACGTTTGGGTGCCCAACTAGGGCGCCAGTCACGGCCTGCGGGGTTGGGTCGTGACACAACCGGAGGCATCATTTGGCTATTCAACCTCTTCCGCATTAGCCAAACGGCTACACTATCACTTTACTTTACCAATTATTTTATCGTTCACTTTACCAACTCTAACGACTTTATCCTGAACTTTACAGGAATTATCGTTAAGTCTCCGAAAACAACCGGGGGCATCACTTGGCTATACAGCCTCATATGCATAAGCCAAATGGCTACATTCTTATCATTCACTTTACCAACTTTAACGAATTTATCCTGAACTTTACAGGAATTATCATTAAGCCTCCGAAGACAACCGGAGACATCATTCACTTTACGACTTTACCCTAAACTTTACAGGAATCTTCATTAATTCTCCGAAGACAACCGGAGACATCATTCACTTTACTTTAACGACTTTACCCCGGACTTTACGGGAATTTTCATCAAGTCTCCGAAGACAACCGGAGACATCATTCACTTTACCTACTTTAACGACTTTACCCCGGACTTTACGGGATTCTTCATCAAGTCTCCGAAGACAACTGGAGACATCATTTACCTACTTTAACGATTTTACCCTGAACTTTACAGGAGTCTTCATCAAGTCTCCGAAGAAAACCGGAGACATCACATGGCTACACAGCCTCATCTGCATAAGCCAAACGGCTATACACTTACTTTACTCTCTACTTTATCACATTACTTCATCATCCACTTTACCTACTTTAACGACTTTACCCCGGACTTTACGGGAATCTTCATCAAGTCTCCGAAGACAACCGGAGATATCATATGGGTATACAGCCTCATTTTCATAAGCCAGACGGCTGCACTCTTACTTCACTTTCTACTTCATCAATTACCTTATCATTCACTTTAATAACTTTACCTTAATTTCACAGATATCATCGAGTCCCCGAAACAACCGGAGACATCGTTTGGCTGTACGGCCTTATCAGCATATCATTTACCATCGAGTCTCCAAAAATAACCGGAGACATTATTTGGCTATACAGCCTCATTTTCATAAGACAAACGGCTGCACACTTACGTTACTCCCTACTTTATCAATTACTTTATCATTCGCATTGCCTACTCTAATGACTTTACCTTAAATTCCACAGACATCATTTATCATCGAGTCCCGGAAGACAGCCGGAGGCCTTACTATTATTATTAAAGTCTACACATACAACTGGAGATATTATTACATCTTCGGCATAAACATCACGCATTCATTCAAGTCTCTGAAGACAACCAAAGACAACATTTGGCCACACTGCCTCATTATAAGCCACACGGCTTCATCCTCATTCTCACACTCATATCTACTATCATTTTACATTCCTTATAAGTTTTACACTTTCAACTTTACCCGGACTTTATTAATGATTCTGACATGAATTTCAGTTTTGACAGAAAGTACAATCTACAGAGACACAACGCAACGTGGAACTTTATCTTATGCAGTGAACTGGGGCAAATTTGCTGAAAAGGAATATCAAACTCACAGGCAAGGGTCACAGATCTACTCTCGAATTCAATTCCGCTTACGTCCACAAACACGTGACACGTACATTAATTTATCTTTCATATCCACCACTAAAACTCTACTCAATCAACTCTTTTCACAATCTTGTAAACCTTTTCTATATCCCAGTCTCACCATAATTCGACACTGAGGCAAAAGTGTAGCGTTAGTATCGATCCGCTTCTTTCGAACTACATACAACTTGATTCTCGCGAACCCGAGATATGTAGGCAACTCGAAACGGGTTCAGCTATAATTCCTTCTGCCCCCATAATATTTTCCACCAACTCTCCTAACCTGTATTTTCTCAAGTTCTTGGAAGTTCGTATTTGCTGGTCGGAACAAAATTGGCTACTACGTCAACTTCTTCGCCCGAAAACTCTTACATCGTCTCCGGTCGAAGAGGGGCATCTGTTGACACCCAATTTCGTCCCTCCATTATTCCAATTCATTTCCTTAGGCTTCTAAATTTATTAACGAACTAAACACTTTATTTTCACTATTATTTTTATTGCTACTATTCTTAATATCGTTACTTTCATTTTCACTATTTTACTATCAACATTACTAGCATTACTTTATCACAAATTTCAAAATGGTTCGTCATCATTTTATTTTCGGATTTTGTGCTCGTTAAATTAATTATACTTTATCAAGTCCTTTATTTTCTACACATTAATCACTAATTATCATAGTATATATTGTACTAGTTATTAAATTAGAAGCCCAAAAAATAATTAAATAGATGAGGAAGGATCAACAATTTCAGCCAAATTATTAGCCCAAACGGCCATCAACCCATTTCAGACCAACCCATGTGTCAAGCCCACTATCCGTTTAAATAAATCAACCCATCTCCTCCAAACCGACCCGACCCAGCCCACTTATCATTTTCATCTTCCAACCCTAACAAAAAAGAACGCCGCACTTCAGTCCTCTCTCTTCTTCATCTCTCTCTCTCCCCACTTCTAGAAAAACCCTAATCACCTTTAGCAAAAGCAGTGTTGTCCACACCATTTTCACACAAAAAACGTCCCTATGTGCTTTACCCGAAGTTTTCTGTCGTTGAAAGAGGAAGAGTTTCCCATTCTCGCTTCAAAACACAACAGCTTCACAAAGAACAGAAAGATCGGTCCACTTCGGGTAACACCCGAATCAAATCACGTGACCATCTGCTCAAAAACACTTTCAACGTTCAGATTTGAACGGTCCATTTGACTCGATTTGAATCCTATACCAGAAATGCCGCCCAATTCGAACCATAGAAAACCCTAGCCTTTACCTCCTATAAATACGATCTTATGTCCTCAGCCGAAAGGGGGACGTTTTGGAACCACCGGATACTTTACCACACTCAACATTTCTATCCTTCCACTACTACTTTAAATTTGGGATTTGTTCAAATTCGATTATGTTTTCGGGTTCTTTTAGCCGCCGGATTCCCCTAAAATATCAATATTTTCCTCAATACCTATATTGTCGAGTATTCTTTCGAAACATTAAAACATTTGTTACACTGTCGCTACTTCGAATTCGGGTGTATATTCGAGAATCGAGTCCAGTTCGCTGCACTCGAAAAAGGTAAACAATAATTAGTTTAATTCCAGTTTTAATAGCTTAAGAAGTGATTATGTGTTCATACATGCTGGTTGTTTCAGTTGGTCGGGTTGCAGTTTAGTAACTTAGCATGATTATGCACATTCATGTTTTAATTAGTTTAACTTCGGTTTTAATAACGTTCGTATGTTCACGTCTTAGTTTAGTTTTCCAACTTAGTAGTTAACAGTCCTACACGTTTATGTTTTAGTCTGGTTTATTTTGATTTCAGTATATAAATGTTTATGTGTTCACACATGTCTGTCATTTCAGTCAGTTTAGTTCGTTTATGTGTGTTCTGTTGTTAGTTAATCTAGTCTTAGTTAGTAGCTTGATAGGATTCGTGTGTATTTTGTGTTTAGTTAATTGCAGTTTAATGGTCGATAGTACTTGCGCATTCATATCTTGGTTTAATTTTAGTCAATACTTTCATATGTTATGCTTAGTGTAGTGGTTGATTGGTATGTGTTCATATTCATTTGAGCATGATCGGTTAGCTGTCAAACTCATATTAATTCAACTCACGTGGCTTGGCATTTATGTTTATGTGTGTTAATTGTTTTATGGTTCACCCAATTGTGTCTATACATTGTTTGTGCCATCCTCTGTGCCTCATTCTTTTGGAATCCTCCTCCACCTTTCTTTTCATTACATGACATGGGGAATTGTCAAAACTCAAATGTTCTTCGGGTGCTCTGGTGGGCTGATGGCTGCCTTTGGGAATTTTTGTTGCTACTAAGTGCATGATTACTGCCTCTAAAGACAAGCTCAGTTATGCTTGAACTGTTGTCACATGTTGATGCTACACTTAACATACATCTGGCTATCTGATTGTCCAGGATCAGTTTGAGGAGCTATCCATATCTAAACGAATGCTAAATTGTTCCTTTGAATACATTTGAGTGCTTGACAGTTTCAACAGTATGTGTTGCCTTATTCAGTGTTAAATAGAATACTATGTTGCTGTGTGGTCCTCTTTAGAATCATTTCCCTTTTTAAATCAATGAACCATGCTTTTGGTGACATCAACCTACCCTTATTTATCTTCAAAACTGGGAAAGAGAAGAATAATTTGTACCTTCTTGCCTTACTTTCAGTTAGTCTTTGTTGTGTGTAACTAATTTCATATGATGTGACCTTAAGTATGATTGTGCTAAGCTTATGCGATCAGTATGGTTCTGCTTTGATCCATGCCTCATCCTCTAATCTGCTAAGTTGCTAGACACTATAAAACATGTGGAAAAAATAGTTAGCTTCACATTTGGTCTCACCTTTACTAAAACTGATATTTAGACTAAAGAGAACCTGCCTGCATAATGTGCTTCCTAAAACCTGCCTGCATACTTTGTTTACAAGGGTCTATTCCCTTAAGTAATTCTGCTGTATTTGTTTAATTAAGGTTGTACGCTATATATATCTGAACTTGGCTGAACGTGCATTCCATTTTAATTGTATGTTGGCATTTATCGTGCTTTGTTGAGAAATTAAATCTCCCGTTGCTAATCCTTTTTCTTTTCTCTTCTTTTCTTTTGCATGAACACCGGAGCCGAAGAGTTTCATTGTGAGACTCAACGACACTGCCATTACGCGGAGTCCGCACACCCTTACTCTTCCTCGCCTTTGCACTGCTTGAACAACAAACTACATAAGAGATTTTGTCCTTCTGTTGAAGCCGGACATGGCTATGGGTCATCTTATTCATTTCTGCTTGCTTTCACTTTATTTGCGTTGGAATGATTTTTATCTTTAATTATGTGTTTTCTGTTAGAAGAGACTAACAATACAAAGAAGAATAAGAGTCCTTTTGTTCTTTGTTACCATTCTTTAGTACAAAAGATATATCTGAAAATGTAGAATCAACAAACAAAAAATGTTTACCGAAGGTTTGGATGAGTCTGCAATTAACTGGATCAAACAGGGATCTGAAGTAAAACAATCGTGTACTAATACAAGGTCACCGTTATCCGAAAAATTGATGATACATACCCAATTCCTAAATCTCCTTTGGCTACTTACACACCAAATTCACATACATTACCACCTTTGAAATTTCATTCTGGCCTTTTGAAACTCCACAACACATTTTAGTCACTGTCTTTCACTTTTAAACACTAATTTCCACTCTTAGTTTAAATCAACTACCTTATAGGTTAATACTTTTATTTTACACTTTTACTAGCCTTTGATTAAACTCTAAGTCCGGACGGTTAACCATTGTTAATGGGTCTTAAAGGATACCTAATACCTTCCCTTTAGACTAATTGAATTCTTACCCAGAATTTTAAGTTTCGTAGACATTAAAACGGAGTTAACTTTAAAAAAATAACTTTAATGAACTTTAGGTTTTCTAATTCACCATAAATAATTAGGTGGCGACTCCTTAACTTTAATTAACCCCGAAATTACTGGGATGTTGTAAACAATTTTAACTCCGGTTAAAATAGGGTATAACAATATCTCCAATATTTACTTTGAATCCAAGCCAATTCCAACGCAAGACAAAACTATAATCGTGACTACACGTTGTCCGGACCTCGATTAATACTCCGTAACTTGAAATATCTCAAAATCCTCGCTTTTATGTGATATATAAGCTCTCTTGATTTGGCTGAATTTTCTGGAATTTTTTGGAAAATTTTTGTGCAGAAAAATGGGGGTTTTACCCCATATATAGGTGCTAAAGTCGGTGCACTGTAGCAGTACTGTAGCAGTGTTGTTTCTGCTCTGTCAGCCTACGTTGTAACGTCCATAATTCTCTATTCCGACGTCGTATCGATTAGCGGTTTATTGTGTTGAAAACTAGACTCGACGAACTTCATTTTGGGCTTTTGAAACACCTTAAAACTCCTCATATGCCTGGAGATTTGTCCTTCCAAATTTGACCCAAAATTCTGCCCTTAATTCTGACAATTTTTTTTTTTAAATTTTCGACAAACTTATTTTCTTTGATTTTCTTGATCCCAAAATCTTCCAAAACTCCCCTTACATGCTATTTATCATTTATTATACTTGGTAATGGTCATGTTCTCGTGTTTCAAGGTTGTCCTTCCCGGCTACGACTTACGAGATCGTAATTCATCCTTTACTTCATTGTTACGTACTTCCCATGGCTTATACCTTCCAAAATTTCATGGGACGTCTCCGATAATCCATTACTACGGTGAAGTACGTGGCATGATCATGCTCTGAAAGTGAGGGGTGTAACATTTTTACACAGATTTTAGGCCCCTTTAAACATGTAGACAAGCCAAAGAAATTTCTAAACCATGATCAAACATAAACTAAATAGGACTATAATCTTTTTATTTTTTTATTTTTTATTATTTTGCATGTAAACAGATGAAGGAAACTTTGAATTGTGAACCATAGCATGCTAGACATGAATGCAGACTCAAGCTAATGCTAAAATAGTATAATGGACATGATGCACACCAATCACTGAATTTTCCCAAACACATAGTCTCAAGGCAGAGCTAGATTTAAATCGCAAGACTAAATCAGCAAAGATAAAAACTATGTCATGGGTGCACAGCTCAGGGAAGGTACAGGAGACCTGGCAATCAAAGCAAGGCTTAAAGACAAGGAGTGCAAGGAATCAGACAACATCATGTGTAACAGACTCATAATACAAATGCAGGCTATTGACACATCAACATGAATGAAGCATATTAATCAGGATCAGACAGGGGAAGCCTTATAATGATTTTCAGGACTATACCATTCAGAACTAGGTTATCAACTGTATAAATATGAGTCAACTTAGGATCATCTAACATTATGTGGGATGGAGTACACTAATTAATATGAGCAAGGAGGCCTTTAAGCAAACTGAACGCTATGGTAGATTAATCTCATAAAAAGGGAACCAGATTTTTGCAAGCACATTTAAAAATATGGCATGATTGATTAAGGCTAGAACCCAATGGAACACTGACCCAAAGCAAGCAGATTAAACAAACTCAACTCTCAAACAGCCAAACCAAATTCTATATGACTACATAAAAACTAGCAAAGCCACAGTTTTAAAAACTCCAGGTAAATACATAAATCACTAAAAAAAAAACTACATCATCCTAGACTAGCAAGCCGAAACTTCAACACAGAGCAAATATAGCTAAATTAAACTACACAATACCACTAAGACATAAAATAGAGCAAAGCTTAACTATAACTAGACAGAAATTAAAGAAAAAAACACTAAATAAGTAAATGATTACCTTTTTTAGACGCAGACTTGAATCAAGAAGGGATTTGAAAACTTCTTCCACTCCAAATCCAGCCACCACCACCAAAAAAAAAAAGAGGAAATTTTGTACTGAGAACAAGTTTTTTAAAACCTTAAAACCTTTAGAATTTTAACTAATAAGCTTTTAACTCGAATGATATCAAGTAGGAAGCTTTTTTATCCGGATTCCTTCTTCTTCTTTTCACAATACAAATAGAACCCCAAAGATAACTTCTACCACTTCACAAACAATGTGGGATATCACAGTTTTCACAAACTTTAAGCTTAAATCTACAATGGAGGGCTCAGATTCAAAGAAGAGCAACAATCAACGGCTCTAATCGATTAAAACAACTGTAAAGTGGAGTAAAGTAAGTGAAAACACTTGGATTGTACCTTCAAGTGTCTGTTTGGATGAGATTGAGTGGAGAAAACGCGAAAAGGATGAAGCAATTAAATGTGTCATCCTTTCTTCTGCCAACACCATGTCTCACGCGCATATTCTAGGCCCTACGCCGTCGATTGGACGTGAAGAGAGGTGAAGGGATGGGGCGGCGCTAGGGTTGTAAGAAACCCTAGCTTGTAGAGAGAGTCATGACCCCTCCTAGGGGTGTGTTTGACTGAAGCGGAGGGAGTACTTACTTCTCCCATTTGGGTCGGGTCAAGTCCATTATGGACTGGGCTCGGCCATTTATTTTAAATGAGGAGGGCCTATTTTGTATATCGTACACGTATACGAGCATTTATGGAATGTATATATGCACGTAGGGGTAAGACGAGCACTATAGAAAAATAGGTTAGTGTTTAAAATGACTAGTCGCAACAAAACAAATAATTAAAACGTGGTCCAACAAAGGTGTAATTAAATTAAAATGCGACTTTAAAACTCGTTTTGCAAATATGGCACTTTAATTGACCCTTAATTAAATGAGGGTTGCAATTGTAGCCTGCTAGTGTAATTAATTGCAGAAATAGCCTTGCAATTAATTATTGCAAATATAGCCTTACCTTGGTATTAATTTAACCAATTAAGACATATTTGCATTAATGACCTTAATCAATTTGCCCATGGTCTGGACATTTCAATTAAAGTCATTAGGAATTTAAAATTTGCAAAAATTGACCTCAGCTATCTTGAACCATGAAATGGTTAATTATGAGGTGGTCATCTATGCAAGAATACAACAATTAAAACTAAAAATTAATTTCAAAACAATTTCGTCAAAATCGACATAATTATGCAAACATATAATAATTTAAAGCTTGAGGGGTATAATGGTAAATTCTCTCAACTACTTAAATTCCTTGGATGAAAAATAAAATAAATTGCATTCTCATTTGATTTCTCGACTTTGATTAATTAAATGAACAATTGTTTAAAACGGATCTGTTGTTGACAAATTATAAAAGTATTTTATAAAATGCTGATAAATTTCTGAATGATTAATAGAGCCTTGAAGGTTTCCCTATTAATTTATAGAAGTAAAATGTTGACCTGGGTAATTATGTAAAATTATCAAGAGTCTTTAGGAGTGTGTAAAATTATTTTATTTATTATCCAAGGACCCCGAATAATTAAAATAAATTACGAGATATCAAAAATCAGGTGTCTAACATATGTTTCCACTTACCTTTGAAAGGGAAAACGTTAAAGAGCAGCCTCAAACAACGCTATATGGTGCAATGTTTTTGTCAAGGAAGGAAACTGATACCTACATACAATTTTAAAGATAATTGACAGATGCTTAGCTAAAAATTGCCACTGGGGCATGTAGCCCATAAAAACTGCCATTAAGTAACTCCTATAACTTTGTCTCTCTTTCTTTACGTTTGTTTCTCATCCCCATCCCAAATATCTTCCCCAACAACCCCTCAATAACCCAAAAAAAAATCACAAAAGTTTTAGTAGTCTTTTATAGCAAAAAATATGGCAGGTCGCCAGAAAGTTCTATTCCCGACACATTTTCTAACAATCTATATGATGTTGTATATTGTGTATATCATTGTATATCACATAGGTCTTCTTCCTGCACGTTTTCCGACAATGTATATCATATACTGTGTATATACAAAAAACAATATACTTGATATACAATAGAGGTATACACCGCACCTCAAACACTTAGCCCCGTTTGTCCATAGATACCAATTTTTTTTTTTTGGAATTTTAGAGTTGGAGTTGGAATTGTGTTTGACAATAGTTTTTGAAATTGTAGTTTTTGGTAAAATGTAATAATAAAAAAGTGAAAAAGGTGAATTTTTTTAAAAAATAAGTTTTTTGAGTTTTTGGTATTCCGGAATACAACTTCAAGTTCTATTCGGAATTCTCATGGCCAAACGCTGATTCCGAAAAAAGTGAAAAAAAAATTCAGAATAAAGTGAATAATTCTTATGGCTAAACGCGGGCTTATTTTTCTCATTTTTACACATTATCTGTGGCATCATCAGAACAAAAACACTATAACTACCAACCATTCCATCGTAACAACAATTACTATATCAATCTTTAAAAAGAATTGAAATATGCCTACACTGGGCAACAATAGTGCCAAGTTTGAAACACTGGCGATGTCCAACCAAGTCGCCACCTTCCAATAATATATACAGATTTTTATGGGGGTTTTAATATAGTAAGTTATTACTAATAAGGGAAGAGGGAAAGAAGATGAAGTTGAATGTTAATGTGTCTAAATATCTTTCCAAAAGTGAAAGAGAGGAGAGATAGAAGACAGGAAAAAAAGAGACAAAAAGGACGGGGGAAGAGGGGGCGGGGGTGTGCGTTGCAGAGAGGTAGAGAGGGTTTATATAGAGAGATTAGATGTGGAAGATGGACCTATAATTAGCTACAATATTTTTTAATTAAAAATTATAAATCGGCCCAATAACTTGGATTTAAACCTTCTTTTCCAATAGGTGAACCGGGTTATATCTACAGAAAATTTAGCATTAACTATTCAACCCAAACATTTACTTCACAATACCCATTAAGAATAACACCTATTAAAATAAGTAAAATTTACTTGTCATAGCTTACATTATTATCTATTTATGGAACATAACTAAACTTTACAATAATTATATTTAGTAGCTAAAATATAACATATTTACTTCCTATAGCTATCACTTTTTTACCACTCATCTGATAATTTCCCACACCCATAAATTTAAGCAAAAAAAAAAAAAAACGTCCATCTCTCCTATCCCCCTAAATACACGCCATTATGCCCAATATCCCTTAATTTCCTCCAATTTCAAATCAGTTTTACAATAGTTCAACTTCCGTATTTATCTCTAATTAACTACTCATTAATTTCACTCATAATTCAAATCTAATTCCCAAAAAAGGTAAGATTCTATACTGATTATTATGTTTCACTGTGTATTTAACTTATATTTTCATTTTTTTTCGTTACTTCCCGAATTTTCAATTCCTAATGTTTTGGATTGATATTTTAATAGTTGTTTTTCATATGTATTTTGGCCATATTTTAATTGTATTTTGATTATTATGTTCAATATTACTTATTCTGGTTTCTGTTGACTATATTTCAGATATATTTTTCATATATTTTGACTATATTTAGAAAAATTTCAGAAAAATAAAAAAAATAAAAAAGCTGGAGTGAAAACATTGTTACCTCAATTATGAACTCAATTATGACTATATTTTGGCTATATTTTAATTGTATTTTGATTATTATGTTAAATATTACTTATTCTGGTTTCTGTTGACTATATTTCAGATATATTTTTCATATATTTTGACTATATTTTTCAAAATTTTAGAAAAATCAAAAAAATAAAAAAGTTGCAGTGAAAACGTTGTTACCTCAATTATGAACTCAACTTGAATTCGATATTTCAACATATGAATTCAAATATATATTCGTCGTTTAAAACAAGCTCTGTTCACTGGTTTGATATTGTTATTTTTCAAAGTTTTTTAATGAACTAGTTTTTGAACCTTTTTTTTTTTTGGTTAAAAATATGAATGTACTTTTTTAATTCAATTTTTTTTTTTAATTTGTTAGCTGTTTGAATGAGATATGAGATCAGATATGGAATGGGAAGATATTTGCGTGAATCAGGGAATATTAAAAACTGATTTTAATTTAAATTGGAATAGATTTTGTTTCCATAAATATAACACTTTCAGTTTTCTCAGCGTGTGTATTTTCGTTATATTTATCCTATATTTAAGTCGACGCGTTTACTAGCTAAATATAGGTCCTCTAGCTACGAATTGTAAATGTAGAACATGTAGTTATAGGTTGTTAGAAGAAGCTAAAAGGTAGCTGTTTATGAAATTTTACTTAAAATAATTACCCTCATACCTTTATAGAGCCTGTTTGGATGGGCTTATGCTTATAAGCTAATAAGTTGGGGTAGTCTAACTTATTTTTTTTTTGGCTTATAAGCTGTTTTCAGTTTATAAGCTGCTTTAGATAAGCTAAGTCAAATGGACCCAATTATTTTTTTGAGCTTATTTTAAGCACAAAATGACTTTAAGCTGGCCAGCCAAACACTCAAAAAAGCTGAAAACAGCTTATAAGCAACTTATAAGCCAATCCAAACGGGCTCATAGTGTCTAACTTTATGTCACACCCTAATCCCGCTAGGGTGTGATGGGTACCCGACCCCATATCCGGAATCGAGCGAACCCAAGACTCTTATTTCATACATAATCTCCTCGGACTCTGAAATCAAATAGTAGTGAAAGGTATAGTAAGCTTTCAGAATCTTTCTTTTATCGATGTTTTCGAATTAGACAAAATCTGTAATCATATAGAGTTTAACACACCATACAGAATGACATATCGGCTGATGGAGCCGCTTACAAAACCGACATACTAAACCCACGACTCTGTCTGCAAAGTCTCTAACTTCGAACAAACAATCACAGTACATATACTCTGACTCAGCAACACTCCAGGAGCAAATAGAGTTGCCAATCCAGCTGAAGCATCTTCTAGCAATGTCCTGTGCTCATCTGGGTGTACCTGCGTGGCATGAAACGCAGCCCCCGAATAACAGGGGGTCAGTACGGAATATGTACTGAGTATGTAAAGCATGGAACACAGCAAACAAAATTATAATCGAAAGAAACAGTACAGAAGTAAGTACACTTTCAGAATACCAAAATACTTATTTTTCATAATGCAAATCGTATATACCAATGCCATATGTCAGAAGAAGTACAGAAAGTAAGTAGGTCATCCAGAGTGCCAAAATGTGTATCTTCCAAACACAGACCGCGCGTGCCAACAGCGTATGTCATCATATACGTTTACACATAACTAATTCATATGTAACATAATAGTGCCGAGGAACGTACGGCCCGATCCATATATATAACATATTAGTGCCGAGGAACGTTCGGCCCGATCCACAAATGTATTTGCTGCGGAACGTGCAGGCCGATCCATATACACATATTATATTGCTGTGGCACGTGCAGAAGGTTAGTACAGATATTAAGCACGATATACAGAATAATAAAACACTTACTGGGAACACGAATCATGCATGCCAAGAACGGTATCCGGCCCCTTACGCGACCCGGGGAAACGTGGCGCCACCCTGCCTTTGGCGCCACATACATCATACTCCAGAAGGTTTGCTCCGTAATCTCAGTCACACATCATAACATCATATCATAAGATCAGAACATACATATACACATATATGGTTCGGCGAACCATGAACACATCATAACACCGTAACACATCATACTCCGGAATACATATAAGGCACCCGACCCTCAAGCAAGGGACCCGGTGTACCATGCGCACGATATATACCGGTCCGGGACTCGGCGAAAGAAGTAATAATACATGCACGAGCAGAGTAGTGGGAAAATAAATGCACATAAATCAAGACTCGATATATACGTACCTATACCGACCTTTGAAGGATCATAAACATGTTTCAAGTCAATCGGAGTTAGTATGTGAAAGTTACAGACGTTTTACCACAGAAACTATTACGAACGTTTCAAAGCAAATCCAATATCTTTTACAAGAGTTAGGGACATTAAAATTTACAGAACTCTTTGAACGTTTCAGAAGCTTTCCTTGGAGAATCAAAACAATAGTCATATCAGGAGCTTTTCGAATCTCATTATGGATCAAACCAGATAGGTCTTTTGGAACCATACATACGTATCAAACATAGCAGACTATTTCCAAAAGTCGAGCACATTGATTCTTACATAATTCCTTTAAGAACGTATCAAAAGTGCACACGAATCATAAACAAGCTCGGAATCACAGAATAGAGTAACCCCAATGTACATATCAATATCATACCTTACTTGGCTCTAGGACATGCCAAAGAAAGAAAGGGTAAGCCTTACATACCTGTCCCACGACCAACTAGCTACGCTTATTTGTCCAAACTTGCTAATCTACATTCAAGAAAATTGACATAATCATTAGACTCGTCGACATACACTTGTCTTAGTCTTTCAAATGAATTCATTTATATTCTACCGAAATTTCGGCAGCATTTCCCCTGTAAATACACCATCCCTGAGAATCTAACTCGGCCAAAAATACAACAACCAATCCGAGAATTTAACTCGGCCAAAATATCAACAACAATACCAACAATCATACTAACAATTTCAACAATCAATTCAAAATATATTCTAATATTAACAACTCTTGTCGCATCATTCCACGACATTTTATTTATATTCAAGTCCATTACATATATTCAAGAATACTTCAAACAATTCAACTAATATTCCAAACAACCCAACCAACATACCACTTCACCCAAAGCTTCCAAATTCAACAAGAACACTAACTACATTTCTTTTCTTCCAATTTCATAAATTCCGCCAACACTCTACATTAACAACTTCATCCATACAAACATAAGAATTCATGCTAGTGTCACATTAGCTTCCATAACAATACCACAACGATTACAACTTCATTTCAAGCCATTAAATCCTCACTTTTATTATGGAATTCACAACAACAACAATCAAGTTACTAAATAAAAACAATTCATCTTTTCTACACAAACCATCTCATTCGGCCACCACTTGCAACACACTAAATTCATGGTTTTCATTCATTTCTTCACTCTACCACATATACAAACCATCCACAACATATAAAAGGGGATGAAATCTTACCTTTTTCCTTAACTCCACAACTTGAATTGAGTTGCTCCTTGTAAGAATGAGTAGTTTTCTTGCTTCAACAACTATCCCATGTTAAAGAGGACCTTCAACTTGGTTGGAATACTAGAAGAAATAATTTTTTTGATCAACTTTCCATGGAGCTAATTTTTCATGGCCATGGCCGAATACCACTATATTTCTCTCTTCTTGAAACTTCTTCAAGTTTCTTGAAATAAAGAAGAATGAATAATACAACCATGGGTCATCTTTTATTTATATCCATTAAGCACCCATGTTGGGCTTTGGCCCAACTACTTGGACGGCCATATGGCCTTTTTTATTCAAGCCCACTACCTTTTTTTTTTTTTTTTTTTTTGTAATTCATGAATTTTTTTCTCCAAATTCCAAATTTGCCCTTCGCCTTCCTCGATTTTTTCATGAGCCATCTTGCGAATTTTCCTTTTTACCCCTAGCCTTTCTTAATATTTCCACATCAAATATTTTCATAAACCACTCATTCACTAAAATAATTTTGGAAAATAATCTTGACTTTAATTTCTCGCAATCATCTTGAATTATCCGAATGTACGAAATGCGGGATATAACACTTTAAGCCTGTTATCCGGTTTGAACCAGACCGGACCGGTAACCGGTTAACAAACCGGCCGGTTTCCAGTTTAAAAACAGGAATCGGCCACCGGTTAAAAAATTGAAACCGGACCGGTCCGATTCGAAACTGTCAAAAACCTCTTTTATTTTTCATTTTTTGTATAGTATATATATTATAGTATTTATTAGTATATTGTAGGTATATTTACATATGTTATATAAGTTTATAAGTAAAGTTTATATATTTACTGACTAACAACAATACAGCATACACACACACCTAAGTATATTGATATATATAAGTATATTCTTAGTATATTTTAGGTATATGTAGTATAACTTAAGCATATAACTTAATATATATATATATATATATATGTTTAAGTTATATGTATACTTATAACTTAAGTTATTTATAGCTTAATTTTTTTCTAAGTTTATAAATTCGTATTTTATAAATTAAGTATATTTATATTATAAGTATATTCTTAGTATATTTTAGTTATTTTTCAAGTATATATAACTTTCTAGTTTTTAATTTAAGTAGATGTATATTATAAGTATATTCTTAGTATATTTTAGGTATATTCCTAACTTAATATAAGTAAAAATATGAACACAAGTAAATAGAAGAAAGCTCAATGAGTCATATATTTTATTCATTCTTGGATAACATTTATTTGCAATGTTATAGTTTTTTTTAACTTGCAAATAATACATGAGTTGCAAAGAAATAGTAGAATAATAAAATCACCAATTGTCAATCATTTGGTTAATTTCCCCCATATCATATTCGGCCATAGAGATACCTTCAAAGTCTTCCATTTTGTCCGCTCCACTTGCTATCAAATCTTTAATCTCTTCCTTTTCGCCTTCCACCGCTTTTAAGTTTTGGTTGCGTCGCTCCAATCTAATCCAATCACGAATGCACACTAGTACTTGCAAGCTAAATCCGGATAATGAGTGTCTACGGTCTCCAATTGTTGTCTTCCTTAGCTAAATGCACTCTCCGAAGCCACGGTTGATATTTGAACCGTAAGGAAATCTCGAGCCATTCTTGAAAGTATCGGATGACTTGCCTTGTAGTTCTTCCACCATGCTAAGACGTCCAAATCATCTAATTCCTTGATATCCACATTTGGCCGCATCAAATAAAAGTGATATTCATCAAAGTTTGCATTACAAGAAGGAGTTGGATGTGAATGTAAAACTTTTAAATGTGACAAACCCGACAAGCCCTTTTTGCTACTTTGAGTAGTAGGGCGTGGAGCAATAGGTGTAGGATTTTCTTCCAAATTAGAATAATGACTAAAAACTTTTCTAAACTCGGCATCAATAGCGAGCTCGGTTTCAGCTAAAGATGGTTCAACTCCCTCTTCAATTTCTAAAAATGTATAAATTTGAGTAACCAATGCTCTAGTATAAAACATTTTTTAACGAGGATTTAAAAGAAAACCCAATATAAATAAAGTTGGGATGGGAAAAAAATACTTCTTAAATTTTGTTGTGATAATAAAAATAGCCGCTTAATAACCGGATTTATTTTTATACTCTTGTAAAACTCTGGCTATTTCCGCTAAGTAGGCTAAAATTCTGATTACCGTGGGATAGAATTGTCTAGAAAAAGCAAGAGTTGTTGTATGTAACCAACACATTCCTTAACATCTTCCCAATCCGTAAAATTTAACCAATCATCATTATTAATATTATATTTGTTGTGAACTTGTTGTATGGGAATCTTATACTCATATGCTTGTTGTAGCATAATGTAAGTGTAGTTCCACCTAGTCTCAATTTCTACTTGAATTTTCCTTGGTCTAAGGTTATTTTCCACACAAGAATTCTTAAAATCTCTCAGTCTTCCCCTATTAGCATTACAAAAAAGAAACGCAACCGCATCTCTAACTTTTTGAACAGAATCTTCAAAACACAAAAGACCATCTTTAACAATTAAGTTTAAAATGTGACAACTACATCTCACATGAAAAATATTTTTTAGCGGATGGTTTAATTCTCTTTAAAAAAAAAAAGACCAATCGCCTTTGTATTATTAGAAGCATTATCTAAAGCAATACAAAGTGTTTTTCTATAAATGTTAAAAAATCTCATAATATTAGACATTGAATCCGCTAAAATTTTTCCATCGTGACGACCTTTCCCTTCATCATATAAAAAAGCTATAATTATTTTTTGCATAACCCAATTATCATAAACCCAATGACATGTAATAGCAAAAAAATCTAACTGGTTAACACTAAGACCCAAATCAGCGGTAAGAGAAACATTACAATTTAAAGAATTAAATACATGACGCAAATAAAATATTTATTTTTTATCCAAATCTATAACATCCGCTCTACAAGTACTTCTAGGAATACCCTCAAATAACGGATTATAACAACATTAAATGTAAGTAACAAACCCCAAACCCGAGGGAAAGGAAAATGGTAAACAATCATAAGCTACCATTTTAGCTATTTCTACACGCTCTTTTTTCTTGTCATACTTAAAATTTTTACCGATTCGTGGGTCTATCGTCATTTGAATAACCCCCACATTTGAACAAGTTTGCTCTCCCCAAACATCCATATTTTTCTTTCTCATATGACTATTTAGTGTACCCGTTCCACTATCCTTACTAGTTCCTTGCCTAAAAGCAAATACTTGTCTACATATGTTACGTTTAGCTGTTTGGCTTTCCTTATCCTTAGTCATAAAATTTCAAATTTTAGCGGTTGGCTTACGAGTTCTAGGCGGTTTGTCTTGTGTATGTGATTGTGCAGGACCTGTATCTCCTATGGGATTTTCGGAGGTTTGTGTTTCATCATCATCATCATCAATTTTATTAAAAGTGTCGGTATAATGTTGTTGCATTGCCTCATGATCTAAAAGTGGATTATTTTCACTAACATCAATACCTAAATTAGGTGTTTCTTCCACAAATGTTTCCTCATTAAACCCACCCTTAACAATACCACTACTACCGGCACCACGTCTAAATCTCTTCGCCATTATTAAATAGAATTAATTTAAATCACACTCAAATAAATCACAAGAAAATAAATTGCAACAAATCAAATTGCTAGAATTAAATTGCGAAAAATAAAGATAGAGTTGGAACAAAGGTATCAAATTACCGGACTAATTTCCAACAAAGTGAAGGCGGCTAGAATTGCAAATCCACCAAAGCTACTTCGGATTGTTGCAAAATCACCAACTCCACCAACAATATTATAATTACAAAATTAATAATTGAAACTATAATAAGACTTTATAATATTTAATTGAGAGAAATTTAAAGTTGCTAATTGTTGCAAAGTAACTATAATTGAGAGATTGAGAGAAAGAGAAAAGTGAATTGGTGTGGATTAAAATGAAAATTGAGAGGGGTTTATATATGGGTGGGGGATGGGTTAAATTGTTAAAAAAAAAAAGTTTGGGGGGGCCAAAATGGGGGTTTGGAACCGTTTGGCAACGACCAATTTTGCAAATGGACCGTTGGCCAACGGTCCAGCCCACAGCCCAACGGCTACATTTTTTTTTTAATTCGACCTTTTTAACCGGTCCGGTTCGGGTTTAACTGGTTCCGGTCCCAAAAAAATCGAAACCGGACCGGTATATATTAAACGGTTGGCCCGAACCGGTAAACCGGTTCCGGTTTTACCGGTCCGGTTACCGGTTTGAACCGGTTAACCCGAACCGATTGACGGACTTATCTAACTTCCATATTCCCAAGTAAATATCGAGTGATTCTTAAATTCTTTTAGATGTCTTTTTCTTTTTCCTTTTTTCGTCATTTTTCCCCGCTTTTTTTTCTTTCTTCCTTTTCCCCCTTTTCTTTTTATTTTTTCAAATTCCATTCATTTTTTCTCTAAATCTTTTTCTTTCTCCATAATCCGTTTTCATTCAATATTTTTTGTTTTATTAAAAAATCTTTTTTAAATGAAAAAGATAAATGATATAATACATCTTTTTTTTATATAATTTTTTTGCTTTGAATACAATAAAAAAATAACTGACAACGTATACCTTTTTCTCCCTTTTCCCTCTATATTAGTTATCGGATGGGTAACTTATATAGTGTGCTTTATTATTTTATTTTTTTTAATATGTGTATTAATATAAATTTTTCTGTCATATAGTATACCAAATTAGTATAAGAAAATATTATATCCATATAATAAAATGACATCTTAGTGCTTAATATTATTGCAAAATATTTTATGGTAGTGTATCATAGTGGTGTCTAAATATATCAAATGGATATATTATTATTTTATGTGTATATGTAACGATCTGTTAGGTCATTTTGGTTGTTTTTCCCGTTTTACCTCAATTGAACCTTTCCCTAGCTTCTTTATGGCATTTTTGACTTATGTGCATGGGTGATGCGATTCCCTAGGCATTTTGGTGAGTTTTGAGTAGGAAAAGGAGTTTTTGGGAATCCTTAAGGAATGGATTGACCAAGGTCAACGTCGGAGGTAAATGAGTCTTTTTGGAAGTTTCATCGATTTCATTAGGTTCAGAATGTCGTTTATGATTTGGTTGAGTAGTTGGTTCAGTTCCCGAGGGACTTAGGGGTATTTTGGACCTTTAGTAGGAAATCTAATTTTATGGAAATTGGAGTTGATCTCGATCAACGTCGGATCAAGGAGACCCCGTATGATTGTTTTGAATGCGATATAAAGTTTGTCGCATGTTTTTGGACTGGCGTGCATATTTGATTTGTGTCCGGGAGGTCTCGAATGAGTTTCGAGTGTTCGATCGAAGTTTGGGTGTTGGCAGTTTTTTTTTTATTTTCTGGTGTCTCGCTTCTGTGAGATTTGGCTCGCACCTGCGAAGCCTCACCTGCCCAAGGTGGGTCGTAAGTACGGTGTTTTGGCTGAGTGGGCTAAGCTCACTCCTGCGAATGGTGGCCCGCATCCGCGAGGCCGATTCGATGGGAATAGGGATGCACCTGCGACTTTGGGCCAAGTAAGTGGACCTCGCATCTGCAAGGTTTGGGCCGCAGAAGGGGGCCTATAGATGCGAGGATTTGACCGCTGATGCGGAAATCGCTAGGCGGAACCTAATAGAATTTCCCATTTCTAATTTAGACCATTCATTCACATATTTGGAGCTTGAGACCTCGGATTAAGGAGATTTTTGAGTGAATTTGCAGGATTCATCAAGTGGGTAAGTTTCTCATCCTCCTATTATCATTATATCATCGATTATTAAGGAATTCCATGCTAGAAATCATGATTTAGGATTGAGATATTGGGGTTTATGAACCCTAAGTTAAAAAGGAATAATTTCTTCAATCAATCATCGATTTGATGTCAGATTTGTTCATCTTTGATATATTTTTTCTTTAAGCAAACCAGCATGAAAGTTGGGAGTTTTATTGATGAGGTTCTATACAGCAAAACCAAAAGAGAAAAAAACCAAAAAAACAAAAGAAAGTAAAACAGTCTAAACATGCCAAAAGTGCCTTAACATTGATAAAGCAGTGCTATATGTAGTAATTGTAGCTGTGCTGAATAACTTCCAAGATTTGGATTGATCCCACTTCAAGACACCTCAAAGCTCTCACCAGGTGATATGAGATCAATTACCAACATAAATGTTCTTCCATCTTAAACTATTAAGGCTCAGTCTTCATTACATGATATATTCTGCTTCTGTTATAGATGTCCTGATCAGCTAACTTAACTATATTGATGTCTTACCCATTGAACATGACTTCAATTGAGGTTCTTCTAATAAATTGTAACATCCCGTAAATCTAAGTTAGTTGTGCATGTGTAAAAACCAGTATTAAGATGATATTTTAGCTATATGAATCCATTCGGGATGAATTGGGGTGATAAACAGTTGTTTTGGAGTCAAACCAAAAAGTAAAATTCTTAAGGACTTCTAAATTTGTCTAAGTCTGGAGGACTTCTTACTATTTCTCATTTTCGGATAGATTCGTTGAGAATCTGAGAAAACTCAAAACATGAAAGTTGTAGGTCTTTGAATTATCTTTCTAATGGTAGTTTGCTCAGCTCAAACAGAGATATGTACAAAATGTTATGACTGTTTTAGTCACGTCGCAAGGGTGTCGCGATCAGAATTTTGTTCTGACCAGATCTTTGCCTTGTGCGGCAGCACTGCATCACATGGGTGTTGCAGATGTTCTCATCCATGATGCAAGGTGCCATGGCCCGTTATTTTTCTAGTTTCGAATTTTATAAGTTTCCCACTTCATTATATTCATTCCCACTTTCTTTTGGGTGACTTTTTGAGAGGAAACAACCCTAAAACTTTCCCAAAACATCTAAGGTAAGTTATTGATCAATTCCCATTATTACTTCATCAATCTAACATCAAATTAGCCCTAGTTCATCCTTCAAATCATAGATTCTTGAAAATTGAAGAAAGAGAAGTTGAAGGAGACTTTGGGAAACTTCTTAAAGATATGTTACTATGATTCTCATCGAGACTTTTGAGAGGTATGGGACTAGTGTAAGGTATTAGAAACAATAATAATCTTCATGGGGGATTCAAGAACACGTGTTAGGCATGAAAAAGCCCTAGTTTTTTTTATAAGGGTAGGAACTCTTAGAAAATGACTAAAGTTCTAAACTTTTTTATTAATAACCATTGTAGAAAAATTGTTGAACTTGGAAGAATCCGTTTTCTAGCTTTTAGCGGGAATTGAGATATGTCTACTTTTCAAAAACCTTGTTTTTGAAATATGTTATCTTGTTTGAAACGTGTAGATGATTATTCGTGACTTGAAATCTTTCTTTGGAATATGAACATGATTGAAACTCTTGTTTGGTGGAAGTTCTTTTGGAATTAAAGATTATTTATTTTAGACAAGGTCATGCGTGTGTTGGGTCAAGCCCGCATTGAACCTTATACGAACTGTGCTATTTTGTGAAACTCATTTTTCCCATTATTAATTCGATGAATGAACTCATTTTTCTAAAGGTTGGACCTTAAACTTGTTTTGCTATTGAATGGATTTCTTGAACTTGAAATTGAATAAGAGATTTGAATAAGATTTCTAAATCGGTTATGACTTGAAATACCTCTATTGTGAGAAAATGACTTGAGAAGTGAATTCGGCTATAAGCCATGATTGATGATTTGGTTATTATGCCATGACTTGTATTTTTTTATGTTTGGGCCTGTCTTGGTAAGCTATGCTAGACCATAGGACGATTAGCCGTTATGGATCCTAACGTATCGATACGAGTATTGATGTGTCAGTCCAGAGGACGATTGACCTCCGAGGCAGATAGACCGGTGCATCTATTGTTGTGTTAGTCTAAAGGATGATTAGCCTCTGTGGTTTCCTAGCCCGGAGTATCGATTGATTGATTTTCCTATGAGTGACTTGTTTTGGTATCTTGGTTGCCTGTGAGTGGCTTGTGATAATCTTGAGTTGTAAGTGACATACTTGTCATGGTAAAACGTAACGAGTTAAACTTGATGTATTCTTCATTATTGGATTCTCTATGATTTCTTCGAGTTAAGGGCTTAGTCCATTTTTGAATTTTTGAATTATTTCATTTAATATTGTTTTATTAATTATTATCGTTTTATGACTACTTTGATTTTGTTAACTAGTGTCCCTTAGATACTCACTGAGTACCCAGTACTCAGGCATACCATACCCAGTACTCAAGCATACGATGGTTGTTTTTTAAGGTATGTTAGGTAACGAAGAAGAGCAGGTACATACAGATCTAGCGGATTAGGAGTACTTGCTTCTTTTCGGATTGTTGGTGAGCCTACACACTTGTTCGTGGGTTTTCGTTGAGTCATTTATTACTTCTTAGTAGTTTCCGAGTTGCGTCCCGATGAGTTAGACATTTATGCATGATCTTAGAAGCTCCTAGATAGTTATAAGATTGTGGGTAGTGTGTTGGAGTCTCGTATGACTCGTTGAGGCATTTGGCCACGTTTTTATGACTAAGTATTCGATTAGACTTCCGCTGTGTTATTTCATAAGTGTGATAATGATTTCATTTAGAAATTTATAACTTGTTGAAATAATTGATGAAAGATTATTAAAAAGGGACTTGTTGTAATTATTAATTTATAAGGTACTTCTGGTGTCGTTCATAGTATCGGATGCCTGTTACGTTCAGGGTGGGTTTTGGGATGTGACAAGAATGAACCTAAGGTTTATACCACACATTAGATAGAACCTCATTAGAAGAAATATCAACAGTTAAACATCCTCATGATTCATCTTTGATATTTAGAGTCCTTGGACCATGGGTAAACTAATTTTCGGGTGAATGTCCCGTTTTACCCTTCGGGGCTTGAAATCCTATTTTGGATGACTTTTTGTGTCCGACACTTTTATATAGAAATATGGACATCTACAGACTCGTGTTCTAACGTCGAATATGTATTTTAATAGATTGGGATCTTTCTGGAGGCTCTACAAAAGGACAAGGTTTTGTTGTGACCGTCAGACTTCAATTCAGGCAAGTTGAAGATTTTCTTGACCTTATTAAAGCATTGTAGTTAGTTTAAAATGAACTAAATAATAGGGAGTAATGTAGTAATTAAGGGGGTCCTGATATTTGTGAGGTGACGAGCACTTGTATCGGGTACCAGTGCCATAATATGGTTATTTATGCAATTTTCATTGTGTAATCTGATCTGAATGCAATGCTTTGGGCATTACCTGATAGCATAGATCGATTTGTTTATGTGATTGGGATATGAGGTCCCTTATTTATTTCTTCTATGCTTATTACATGTCTCATTTGCGATTATGTGTTCTCATCACTCCTAAATACTCGTTTAAAAGTGGAAAAGAGCTAAAGATTGCGTCTTTATTGCTTATTGTTGTGCATATCATATTCATGCTTTATATAGTATCTCATGTGCATTTGAGGATACATGTGTAAGGTCCGAGGGAAAACGGTTCTGGATAGAGTGATATTGACGAGATGAGCCAGATTGGCTAAGTGACAGGTATTGTGAGCCTAGGCTGAGTATCATGATTTGGAAGCCTAAAGAGGCTAGGAATCCGAAACGAAATGATTTCGAGTGGTATATGGACCTCGCGAGTCCCCTATGGGTCACGATTCATAGTATTTGATCGTATGTGTACCGGTATATGGAAAGGCCTTGCATTGCATACCATACCATCTCATGAATTTCTTGTTTGAATGACTTGCTTAATCTGTTGGTTGAGTTGTACCCACTTGCTTATTTGGCTACTTAGACGGATTTGAGGATTTAGAGGCTTCTTATTTAGGCTTGTGACCTGTGATTATTGTGATTATCATTATTATGGACTAACAACGATTAAGTGCGGAAGTAGTAATCAAAGACCAACCCTCGTCTCCGTTTTAGTTAGGGTCGATTGACGATGTTGCTGGGTACACGTTGATTCCCGTACTCACTCTACACTTGTTGCACCTTTTTGTGTGCAGATTCTATTCCCAGCACGAGTGGATCTCGAGACTATGCTGGTTGTTGAGGAGGCTATCTGGAGAGTTTCGGGTGAGCTGCATGATGATCCGTAGCACCGGATTTTCCCTTTATCCTTTACTTTCTGTCTTTTCCTTTCCTAGACAGTTTTTTGGGTTGCATCCCAGACTTGTACTTCCTTTTAGTCAGTTCTTGTACTAGTGACACCAAATTTTGGGGTTGTAACACTTACTTTATGTCCTTATAATTATCAAATTTTTTAAGACTTTAAATAAGACTTGTATGATTACTTTTGTGCATTGATTTTTTCATTGAATTGTTCTAAATGGGTTGTGGATGGCTCACCGACTTGGTGGGAGTTGGTGCCTTTACGGCTCAGTAAATTGGGTCGTAACAGTATTCGTACATATATTTCTGGTGTAATGAAGAGAACCTTCAGAAAACTTCATCAGATACCTCCTTTAAAAAAAAAATCAAAAGAAAACATGAAAACTGAGTTGAAAATTTTGGTAAAAAGACCAGCTGTAAATATCAAAATTTTTAAAAATGACGTAGTTGTAAAAGTATTCCGTTATGTTATACAGTATACTATTGCATTATGCTATTGCAGTATACTAGTGTTATAAATTGTATACTGTTGAATTAGACATTGTATATTAAATTGATATATAGTATATCAAAATGGTATATAGTATTCCGTTCATCTTCTTCGCTAATTTTCAGTCTCAAATTCGAACTCATATTGGTCACTAGTTCAAAAACGGAGGATTCCGATTTTCATGCTCAATTCAGGCTAATAATAGGTGGAATCAGCTTAACAAATTTGTTTTCCGACTTATAACCCAAGGGATTCCAAATAACAGTTTCCAAATATGGGCCTTGACATCTCCAAATTCAAAGTTATTTCAATAGTGAATGGCCATCTTTTTCAAGCTCCAAATCAACAAATTACTCTCATTTTCAGCTTGAAAACAGTAGTACCCAAAAATTTGTAGAGAAGCTCAATGTTTTCATGTAATGAATAGCACAACGAGTTCGATCTCAAATACTTTAAAGAAGTTCAACATTTTATATTCGCAACATGCAATTCCATG
The DNA here is from genome assembly GCF_019175385.1 of Lycium barbarum. NCBI lineage: Eukaryota > Viridiplantae > Streptophyta > Magnoliopsida > Solanales > Solanaceae > Lycium > Lycium barbarum. The sequence continues at coordinate 112,189,251 of NC_083338.1, forward strand.
TGAGTTCTCAAATAGTTATACTCCGTCATTTTTTTTAAAATGTGTAAATGAGATTCATTATCTGTAGCATCGATAATTCAAGGATTAAGAAGATGGATAAATCGGGTTTTTAGTTTTAGTTGGCTAACTATACATTGTAACACGTTTCAAATAAGTAAAAATCCGATAATTATCTTGATCTCTTGAGATAAATGTTGTAATTTCCCTCGTATCTACATTCCATTTTCTTTTTAGTCTATATCGGACTATCGGCAGGCCCAATTTCATAATAGAAAAGAACACAAGCTAAAAGGCAACGTTCCCAAGTTCCACTGTTGGACTGTTCTTCAAAATATAGATTCATATTATTTGTAGAGAAATTTTTTATTAAGGATAAAATAAGAGCCGTTTTGCATCAACATTTAAGGAATTATTCGGTTATAAAAAGGGACGACATAGCCTGTTCCTCCTTTCTTTTATTTATTAGTGTCATTTGGCCCGTGCTAAGCCCGGGCCCAAACTGACGTTAAAATTTTAGTTTGTAGATATTTTTTAAATTTTTTTTCTGTTTTTGTTACTTTGTTTTTGTAACAACAATTTGATACTTCGAAATTAACTTCTAAAATATTAAAGTATAAAAACGTACCTAAAAATTAAAGGAAATTATTTTTCTTAGTTTATATATTAGATTTTAAAAAAACATTTGAAAGCTCTTCTAATTTCCATTTTACTTCAATTTTTTGAGATTAAATTCCCTGATTATCCAAATTGAGTTTTCATATGTTGAATTAATTTCATTTGTTTCTTTGAACTGAATCCATATTGGCTAACTTATTTTTTACCAAAGATATTACAGTATTCAATGTATGTCAATATATTTGATGCGCAAATATCGTAGCATGATGAAATCAATAAAGCTAACTTACAAATAAATATAAAAAATTTAAAGCCTTGATATTAAAAGAATTTTTTGTAGATTCTTTCAAAGTAAATCAGAAAAAATACTGAAAAGTCAATAGAATTAATTGTTCTGACTTTAAGCTTTCTTTTACCTTCCAAAAGATGCATGTTAAAAAATAACATTTTTTTACTTTTTCTTAATTTAATAAACCATTTTATGAAATATATATTGTGATAACTTTTTCATGTTAAACCTAACTATTATATCCTAAACTATGTAAAATATTGATTATCCGATATTTTGCAAAATATTTTAATATTTAAGAAAAAAGTAAAAAATATAATTTTTGCAATTGTCTAGTATTATTAATATTTGAAAATCAAATTGTATTTTCTTTAACTACATTATTTTTTCAAACATTTTCAGAATATATAAAACTAATATTTATAGTTACTCTTTTAATATAGTAAATAAATTTTATTTTAATAGTGTGTGCACATAAAATTTATTAATTAACTACCGTACTTCGAAATTCGTTTTTTCGATTGAGACGGAGGGACAATAATTTACATTTTTGATACATTTTTGGAGTATTTGACAATGCTATAAGTTATTTATATTTATTTTCTTAATTTAAAACTTAATCCAAACTTAAGTGAAATTCTTATAAATTACTTATGTTCGCCAGCATATATAACATAAGATTGTAGGAGAAAATTAAAAAGAAATTACTACATGGACGAACAAAAAATTAAAATAGCAAATGATAAATGGTAAATAATATTAATAAATAATAAATATTATTATAAGAATAATATTTTAGTTCAATAATTAAGCCAATATTAAGATAAAATTGAATGACATGATAACTCTTTATGTATCTATAATAAATTCTTAAGGAAAAACATAATTTGAAACAAGTTTAATAATATTTCTATATAAAAGATTCAAATATGTATGAATATTCTTTGATGGGCCTCTATAACCTTTTTCATAATCATCATCATTTTTAGGGGCATGAAAAAAAATTCTTAAAGTTTTCAAAATTTATCAAAATGTATGAAGATTCACAAAGCCATTAAAATTTTAATTAGAGGTAAAAAGAGTTTAAAAGAAAATCACTTGAAGACTATAAAAAATGGGTATTCTCCCTTATATATAGTAGTAAACGTAAAGTAATGAAAAGTAGACAATAGAATTAAAAAATAAATTTGACCCTAAAAGATAAATTTAGGACCTAGAAGTATTTAATTGAAAAGTTTAACATTAAATTGGAAACATTTGCAAGGACTACAAATACCCCTTGATTGTCCTTTATATAGTAGTAACTAGATGATGAAAGCTCGTGCTAGCACAGGCCCAACACAAAAAATAGTATCAAACTTTTCTTTTTAGTCTGTCTTAAAAAGAATGATATATTTTTATGTTTAGAAATCATTTAACTTGAAACTTTCCTTTTTACCTTTAATGAAATGATTTAAATCCATATAAATATCTATGACACTTTTTAGACCACAAGTTTCAAAGATCTTTCCTTTCCTTTTTAAACTTCTTGCCTAATCAAACTATGTCACATAAATTAGGACAGAGAGAGTACCTTTTAGTAATATAATTATGGAATTTTTATTATAGCAAGTATTATAATTCAATTAATTGAAAATATCAATAAATTATTTTACTTAGTCCGCTTCTCCCATATATGACTTTCCTGGTTTGGTTCTCCAATTGAAAGATTTGAAATACACCTTCTCCTACCGAGTTTCATACCATCATCTCTTTCTACTCAACAACGCTTTCATGTGTTAGCATCTGTTGACTGTTGTAGTCTTAAATTTTTAAGTATAGACCAACTTCATCATTTTGAGAAAATATGTATATACGTTTCTTAACCGTTTATATTTCGTCTTCTTGATGTTATTCCTTATTATTTGGGTGAGACGTTAAATCTTTTGGTTTTATGACTTGTTTAACGTTTTTTGTGTTCAATTTAAATTGTTATTACTTTTTTCATGAATATCTCTTCTTTAAATTTTCTCTAAGCGTACCTTTGCCATTTTCTGAATTTATTATCATTATTTAAATGTTATTTTTTTTTTTACAATTATCTCCTACTTCTTCACGTAGAAAATTTATTATATTTCCGTTCAAAATCCTTTTCTTCCAATAATTTGTGTTAAATCCAACGTGTGGATTTCTTTATAAGGGAAAAAGAAAAGATATATGAAGAATATAAATAGAGGTGTGGAAGAAAGGAGCAAGATCCTAACTTGCTGGAATTATCGCACGCGCATGATGTACTGTAGTAACGTGGAATGGGGGACTTGACTAGTAACTAACTCACATGATTTTGGACCTCACATTTAGGTATCCTTCTCAAACTTACTTACCATTACACTAGCAAGAATTATTATTATTATTAAAATAAAATATCTTAATAAAGTGTAGTTTCTATTTTGGACAAAGTTCTCTGGTTCTCTTTTCTTTTTGGATGAAAATTAAATATCCATTTTAAGTAGAAAGTAGGAACAGCTAAGCCTTCTTTTCTCAAGTTTATCCTAACTCATGTTACAACTTACAAGTGAAAAATGTGTGGCTTTTTTCCATGGAAAATATTCTCAATGTTGTGGTGGCAAATTAGGCCAATGTCTTGTCACTCCCTCTTTTTGACATGTTGATTCTGCCAGCATGTTCTTCTCAATTTGGCTCTCAATATTTTGATCTTCACATTCTAACATCCACATCCCATGCCAGGACCAACACCTTTGGTCTCATTTCAGATGTCCCCTTCTCTTCTGGTCAATCAGCTTTAATTTTGCCTAATATTTGAAGCAAGTTGCACTGGAATAACAGGTCGTTTGATAGAGTGTATAAGAATAGTACTAATAATATTCGGTACAATTAGAAAAAAAGGAAAACTGATTAATTTTCTGTTTTTCTTACTAAGGAGCACATACTCTCTTTTTTCTTGTGTCATTTATTCGATATTGATTTAGATTTCCGTTAACGGGCTACCTTTTTCCTACTTTATTTTATTCCATAACAAGCGAAAAATCTGATGTTCGTCATATTTCATAGAGAAGGCAACTGATAGGGTTGGCAGAGAATTTTCTTTATAGTCTTTTCTTCTCCCATTTGAGACAATGGTCCCATCTCCATACACTGTTCAACCTTTCTCACGTGGACTACTTATTGATTAATTAAGGAACGCTTGTTGTCCATTAAATTTAGAGATAATGTCTAAAATTCAAATCTAAATTCACATTTTGTAAGTTTTATACTTAAACTTTATCGTGTTTTTGTTACACCTCTTATTATAACTTTCGAGGATTAAAATTCTCGAACCCAATAATTGTTAATGTGTGTATTGGGGAATTCATGCCTCTGAGTAGAAGCCACCGAACGAGCACGTGAGGATCCGAGTAGATCGTCATAGCTGTCTTCCTTCCACCAACTTGCGTCATGTCTATCAAACTTGGTTTGCGTTCCACAGGATAAGGGAACGATGGCACCGAAGAAACGTCACATCACTTGTATTTTAAGGTTGAAAGGTCTAGTTTTGGCTTGTATAAAGATAACTTCGGAGGGGCGAAAGAGAGATCTCATCTTTGAGACTTGTAATCTTAGCAATCTTTACTCTCAAGCTTGCAAAACCTACTAAGTTCTTGAATCTAAATTTGAATCTTCGCTTACATTATTCTGCATTGTTTATATCCATATTCTCATTGTTTTTAAACCTTCGATACTGAATCTTCACGTTCTTGGGAGTTTAGGATCAGATACAACTGACTTGCCTTTAAATCCTACAAAAACTACATATTTAACTGAGAATCCTAAAAGCCGATTTTTAGTGGTAAACAGTTTGCGCTATCTGTGGAGATAGGCAGTGGTGTTGTCTCGATTCGTAGCTCGAAACTCCCGCCGAAGGCCGTCCTAATTAAGTTTCTTCTCAACGAAATCCTAGCGATGGTGGTCCCAAGTAGCAACACGCCTAATTAAGTACGATCTTCCCAACAATGTGATAGACCCGCTTGGCTCTCAGCCACTAGGAGACGTACCCAAGGTCGCTAATATATTGGATGAGTAGGTTTCTGAAAAGGGGAGTGACCAAGAGCTGGGAAGGGAGGACGAACAAGAAGAGGCGGTGCACTCCCTACTAAGAACACACATTAGGCACGCTAGCAGGGAGCGTGTCTCCAGTGACTCGACAGGAAGCGGGAAAGTTTACTACGCAGAGCGTTACCTCAGGAAAAGAGCAGCGCTCAGCTTATGGGGTCTCTTCCCATATTGTGTATATGTTTCGTATCGAAAATACTAAATTTATGGAATCATAAAATTAGGTTCCACCCGCCTTTGAGCATATCCTTTTCAGTTAATGCTTCACCCGTGGCCTCACTTTACCATTTTGTAGTCTTTAGTCACCTAGAAGACTACTACACTTTTAGTCGATTTAAATCTATTTCTCTATCTCACATATCTCGCAAAATTTTACTTCGCACGCATTTTTATATTGAAATCTTAGTTATAATAGATGTAGTAAACTCATCATCTTTAACTCTTAATTATACACTAACTTTGCAATAGAGGTTATTCAACCAAGCTAGTGGGGTGATGCAAGTTCCATACATTCTATTCCGTATTACTTCCTAATCTAATCAAATAAGATAAGAAAATTCTTCATACATCTTTTTTCACTTTGAAAGCACCCTAGTGTCATTTCATATTGTATGTAACATGGGAAATTGAAGAACGAGTCTAAAAGTGATCATGGTTACATTACATCAAAGTACCTTCTAGTCTCCATGAAACATTTTCGCCAAGTGCACATGCATTTCTAGGGGTGCAAACATAAGGAGAAAGTACACAAACATTTGTGAGACTAATATCTAATCAACTAAAAGCAGATAATATAAATTGTAGAAGTGCCACGATTATTTTTTTTTTTTTTAAAGAACTTCAAAAGCAAGCTAGATTGAATGCCAGGTGGAAAGTCATAATGTCACTGCCTTTGGCGACTTTACTTAACTTGCACTCGAACTACAATTTTATTCTTATTTTTCTATTTCTAATAAAAAAGCTTATTAGATCTAGATGGACTATTGTAAGCGAGTTTTAAAAGGCGGAAGGCATGAAGAGGAACATTTTACTTAGAACAGGGCAAGGCTTAAGCCCCATAAATTTTTAATTTTTTAATTTATGTTTAACAAAATAGCATAATAACACAAAAAATGTAGAAAGTACATTAAAAGTTTGAAAAAAAAAACTGATAGTAACCAAAATATCTAGCATATTATTACGAGTATAACAATGCAATAGTATTAAAGTTAGCAACATATATAAAACAATTATATTGTCTTAACTTTCAAGAAATTAAAAGTAACAATTTCTTAAAGAATATTACCCAACTACATATGTTACCTTCCTAAAAAGGGATAATCAATCAAAAATATCAATACTATAGTTTAAAACATCACATTTTCATGATAAATAAAAAATTGCTTTCAAATTGCAGAATCATAAAAGTCTAATAATTTTGAGAGACAGAACTAAGACATGAAGACCAATAGAAAATGAAAAGATAACTTTTGGTTGTCCAACTATTTTCAGAAGGATATTCAAATAATATTATCCTCACAATGTTCTCAATCACTAAGAATGCAATATTAAGAATGCAATACTATGCCTTGGTATTTATTCTCAATCTTCATATTTCTATAGATGAATTAAACTTTTATTATTCATTTGTTAATAAATTTGAGGGTCAACAATACTAATTAGGAAATTTGACACATGATTTTGGTGAAAATCATTAAGCGAGCCCGGAGCATTGAAAATTAGGCGTTTAAAATCAGACACTTGAAGCGTAAACATCACAAAGCTAAACCCCGCGAATCTGTGTGATTTACTGTGCCTGGACCAGGGATGAGTTCTAAAAGAGCCTCTTAATACATTTTTTTGCACGGATTGCCCTTCTTTTGGGGTGGTCTTTAAATTTTGCCCCTCATATTTGAGGTCTTTAAATTATGCCCCTCATATTGCTGGTCTTTAATTTTTGCCCTTCGCATTATAACACTGAGCGTTTACGCGGAAATCATAAGGTTGTGAGTTCGAATCTCCGCTCAAGCATAAATTAAAAAAGAAAACTGGAAGGCAAGATTTGGGTCGCGTGTATGCCGGACCCGGCATAAACTTATGAAGGAATTATCAAAGTTATGCCGGACCCGGCATACTCATGCCTTATGGGCAGACTTGGCATAAGTATGCCGAATCCGACATAACTTTGATAATTTCTTTATAAGTTTATGCCGGATCCGGCATAACAACCTAATAAGCTTCGGTATTTTTTTTCCCACTGTTCACGTTTGATAAAGCTGGATATCGTGAGGTGATGTGAGATAGTTCAAACATTTAGTTCAGTTCAATCTTTTCTTAGTCGAATTGTGCTTCACTACTTGGTTATATCTCTCTTGTTGTTGCTGTAGCATATGGCCTAGATTTTGCTATATTTTTGAGGATTGATTTAAAAACTGGTCGAAATAGTTGAATAGGAGCAGGTGGATCCGGCATTAAGAGTTAGTCGGTTCAAAGGAGGTGTGTTCTAATGCATACAAACACACACACATATCTACGTGAAGATTCTGTAGTTCTATGCATTATATTGATATCAATTCATGGATGTTCGTGAGGAGTGGAATAGGAAACAATTTTTAGAACCGTTAAAAGTTTCTATTGACTCATATTTACTTCATTCTGCAGCTTTTTGTTCATGGTGAAATATTAAATCAACCAATATTCTCTTGCAAAAACATTTCTGGATATGTAAATCCTCATCCAGTGGGGGCATACTTTTAATGGGCAAACTTTTATGCCGAACCAGACATAAACTTGTGAAGGAATTACCAAAGTTATGCCGGACCAGGCATACTTATGCCAAGTCTGCCCATAAGGCATAAGTATGCCGGGACCGGCATAAGTTTGGTAATTCCTTAACAAGTTTATGCCGTTGGGGGCATACTTTTAATGGGCAAACTTTTATGCCGGATCCGGCATAAACTTGTGAAGGAATCACCAAAGTTATGCCGGACCCGACATACTTATGCCAAGTCTGCCCATAAGGCATAAGTATGCCGGGTCCAGCATAACTTTGGTAATTCCTTCACAAGTGTATGCCGGTGGGGGCATAGCGAATTTAAACTTTGCCTTGCGAATTTTTTTTAAAATTTTTGACTGTGTGGGGATTCGAACCTGGAATCCATGGGGTTTAGCCGAAGGGCAAAACTTAAAGATTTCAAATATGAGGGGCAAAATTTAAAGACCACCCCAAAAGAAGGGCAATTCTGCGAATTGCCCCTCTTAATATAGAGTTTGTGAGTAGGACTAACAAGATGTCTTTAAAAAAATAACCACCCAATTCAACCCTCAAATATGAGTTGCGTAACCAACTTTTTCAAAATGGATAAAATGTGGATATTATTCCCAAAATGTGGATATTCAAATGGATTATGAATCTCCATATCATCAATACCATTTGTCTGCCTGTTATTTTTCATGAGTTCTAGCTTTATCGGAGTTTAAAGTTTTTTTTTTTTTTTTACTTTTTTTTTCCTAAGAGCCTAAGCATATTTTAGCTTTTAACTTGTGTTCTCAAGTTAAATATTCATATTAACTGTCAGTTAACCCAATTTTTTTTTTATCCGTGTTAAATATGAGCGGATCGAATATTTATCCATTTTTTTAATCCGTCCGATATCCGACCCACCCGCCACTCCTATTTGTAAGCAACATAGAGAAACACGAGGAAGCATTTCGGATTCAGTCCTCGGAGGTGAATGCAACTTCACATACCCCTTGCCATCTTTTGGATTTCGAAATTTGTAAAGATTCCACATTCCTGGTATTTTTTGGCGTAAAGTCTGAGTTGCCACTCTGTCTTAAAACTCTTGATATATTATTGAAAGAACAAACCAACAACTTGATACCACACCAGACATACTGATATTTAGGCTTCCGTTTACATCACAGAAGGATAAAATCTGATTGGAACACCAAGTGGGGAATTCACAGTTCAAATTAATCTCGTAAAAGTAGTCCAATTACAATTTTAGGATAATATAAAATAATTTTGCCACTAACAGCGTAAAAGTTTCAACAATTTAGTCAAACCTTTTGATTAGGTAACATGATGTAGTCCATTTGCTTGAACGTGTTTACAAGACGCTCGGATATTCCTTTAATGTGCAAGAATCTGGTGTAGGGAAAGAGTTGAACAATGGTCAATTTATTTATCTATTTAAGCTTGACGCTAACAATATGCCTTTCAGGATTGGGAGGACTTCATGATGTGAAGAGAGACCAAATGATGTGGGCAATCTAATATCAGGAGACTCTTTCCACTAACAGATTTTCCTATTCTAAAGATGCTTGCTGTAAATAACAAAAATTGCGGTTTGAACGTTGATAAGAGAGATTTTGACTAATTCAGCTGTAGATTAGTGCTATATCTAGTGTGAAAAATCATGATTATGACACTAAGATCCACAAAATCTCTTTTGGCTGTTAATTTTGACTTTAATTATGTACAGTTCATTTACAAACTATAGGTTATTATTTAATCATTATGATAACAATAAACAAGAATTATTTTTCGCTGGTCAAAAGTGGGAAAAGAAAGGAGAAAGGACAAAGCATCTGCGGGATAAGGAACAAAGGCATTGGTCGAATGTCAAAACGTTTGTACAGTAGAGTTAGTTGCTTAAACTTTCAGACAGAAGCAACATAGACCCATTTGGTGGTTAGTGCTGAACATCATCCTCCTGTCAAAACATTAAGGTTTTTTCAACTATTACACGTCTCTGACAAATGAAATTGATGGAAATGTAGGGGTACTCTTATCTACCATTTTGCGCGGGGGGGGGGGGGGGGGGGTTGAATATGAAAAGATTGTCGGTTGTTTGACTTCTGTGATACAATGCTTGAAACTTTGGGACCAAAATGTGCAACATTTTAGCAGCATAACACCGTATAAGACAGTAGCAGTTGGAAATGATATTTTGATGCTAAAAGCAATTTTGTTGATACTATTAAGAAAAAATGTGCAATGATTACTGATAAGTAGTCATTTGCCAGAGGTGTAACTAAACTGCACATGGATGGTTTCACCACAATGTGACAACATTACCTTCAATTCAAGTGACTTAATTACTTTTAGTCAATATTAGCATACAGATATGGACACAAAGGAGGTTTTATTTAGACTACCTATGTGATCTGAGGAGAATAACACTATAAAGAAAACTTTGGGCGCTGGTGAAGAGCATCCATCAGATCCAGAGACAGATTTAAGGACGATAGCTTTCCTAATGCTCAGTGAGGTTTGACCTGGAAGAAAGAAACCTTGTTCTTTTTCCTCAATTCAAATGCATGTTCCTTACTAACTGCTGAGATTTGAACAAGATAGATATTAAACATAAGGTGAATGTCACTCATGTAACCTGTTGTACAGGGCAAAAATGTTGTGGATTGAACACATAAGACAGGTACAAAACAAAAGCAAGTATGCACAGTAAACCATAGAGCTACACATCCATCGGTGCACAAAAACATGTACCCCCAACTAAAGACACCAAGGAATAGAGGAAAACAACCTTACACAACAAGAGTCCAAAAATAACTAACTAAGCAAAGGGGAGGTAGGTTTTAACACTTTGTTGTACGCAGGAGATGTGGAAACCAAAGTGGGCAGCGATACTGAAAGCATGTACAGATTAGGATATGAAAATTGAAAGAAGACAGTTGTAATAACTTTTCAGGACAAGGGGTGTGCTACAATTTAAAATGGTGTTTGGATACACCAGAATAACCATAGATGTAAACATCACTAGAAGGTTTTTGTTTAGCCTAAAAACACCAACTAGCATGTGAGAAGGGCTCAATCATGGGACCACCACCACTAACATAGTTTTAGATTCCATCATTAGCATGAGCAAAGGCAATACCTAATTCTAATTATCAAAAGGAACAATAATAGTTAGGCCACTTTGTACTCCAATGTACCAAAGGTTACAACTCACAAAAAGAAAATCAGAATATTATGAGTATTCCCCCTTAACTTCAGATTTCTTTTCATAAGACATACTGTACAAATAGAACAGTAATCATTTTTATGCATCACAAATAGAATATTCCCATCATTTGACTAAGATTGAATCCTAAGTGGTTTAGAGAAGTCAATTTGAATGTCTCCTTAGTGGCGTCCTCCCAAAGTAATAATGAAAATACAGAACTTGAATGCATCTGATGAGACGCCCCAACCCAAGGTACAGTTTGAGCCCCTTGAGCAGTTCAACATACAATGCGAAAGTTGAAATACATAAAATACAAAGGTGAAAGGATAACAAGAAAGAACCTGTAGTTAACAAAACATATGTGAACTATATTTACAGTTCAATACTAAAACATCTTCAGGCCAGAATATGTCAATAACGTATCATTCGAGCATAGTTCTTTAAGAAGGAGAAGTGGATATGTTATTACATTTGCTGTGAAGTGGATATGTTCTTACTTACTTGGAAAAAGGACAAGAGACAGTTGGACCAGGAGAGCAGACCTTATTACTCAATGTAAATAATATTCACTGTGCTTCATTACATCAGTTCGAAACTTTCAATAACCAGTAACTGAGTAATCCACCACCACTTCCAGCCCCTATAAATATCCTTGCTTCTGGACACTCAAGTTAGTGTCTCTCAGTATCTCCTTCGCTCTCTTCCTCTCTCTCTCTCTCTCTCTCTCTCTCTCTCTCTCTACCGCTCCCTCTCTCTATATCTTGCATAAGTGCACGTGAGTGGGTGGTATTTGTGCATGGATACAGAAGTGCATGCAGAAAGAGGATTTATACACAGTTAAGCTCTCTCTATAACACTCCAAAACAAGCAAACAAGAGGAAACAGGAAGAAGCTTAAAGAAAGATGGCTGCAGAACAGACCAAAAGGCACTCGACATTACCAGAGGTACAAACTACAGATCTTTTTAAACAATTGAAATAACAAGAAAAATGTGTATGAATCATCCTGACAAGCACAATTTTTTTCCATAATTTCTAGGTCACGGAGGAATTGAAGAAAATAATGGACAGAGGTTTTCCTATACTTGCTATGGGCTTGGCGACCTATTTGAAAAACATGATTTTAGTTGTCTGCATGGGAAGGCTGGGTAGCTTGGAGCTTGCAGGGGGTGCACTGGCCATTGGCTTCACCAATATTACTGGTTACTCCGTATTGTCTGGCCTAGCCTTGGGGATGGAACCACTTTCTAGCCAGGCTTTTGGATCAAGAAACTTAACTGTAGTGTCTCTTGTCCTTCAAAGGACAATCTTTATGTTATTAACTGCATCTATACCTATTGCCTTTTTATGGCTTAATTTTGAGTCTCTCATGCTAAAGCTACACCAAGACTCACAAATAATACATATAGCAAGTGTATTTTGCAGATTTGCTGTCCCAGATCTTATTGCTAACAGCCTTCTTCACCCTTTACGCATCTACTTACGGTGTAAAGGGACAGCATGGCCTCTATTGTGGTGTACTTCACTTGCAACAGTGTTGCATTTCCCTATCACAGTTTACCTGACTTTTACTCTCTGTCTTGGGATCCAAGGAATTGCAATTTCAACTTTTGTCTCCAACTTTGTCACCTTATTCTTCCTTTTAGGCTATATATTCTTTACTTCTGACCAAAACGGATCTCTGTCCAAACCCCTTGCAGAAAATCTAAAACTTCTTCCTTCCACTTCTGTGGGAGAGCAATGGATAATGCTTCTTCAACTTGCTATACCTAGTTGTTTAGCAGTATGCTTAGAGTGGTGGTGGTATGAATTCATGACAGTTCTAGCCGGCTACCTTGACAGACCTGAAGTTCCGCTTGCCGCATCTGCTATTGTCATACAAACCACATCTCTCATGTACACATTGCCTTCAGCCCTAAGTGCTTCAGTCTCAAGCAGGGTAGGGAATGAACTTGGAGCGGGACGGCCAGCTAAGGCCCGCTTGGCGACAGGGATAGCCATAGGGCTGGCTTTTTTGACTTCAGCATTTGGATTCTTACTGACCACCTTAGGCAGAGAAGCATGGGGAAGAGTCTTTACAAAAGATAGAGAAGTTCTTGAGCTAACAGCGACCGTTCTTCCCATTATTGGACTTTGTGAACTAGCTAATTGTCCACAAACAACATGTTGTGGGGTGCTTCGGGGAAGTGCTAGGCCCGGTGTTGGTGCAGGTATTAACTTTTACTCGTTCTACTTGATGGGAACACCAGTGGCCATCATTTTGGCCTTTGTTTGGAAGCTAGGATTTTTGGGTCTTTGTTATGGGCTTCTAGCAGCTCAAGTAGCATGTGTAATCTCAATGTTAATAGTTACTTATAGTACTGATTGGGAAGGAGCATCCTTGAAGGCAAAAGAACTAGTCGGAAGAACTAATGAGCTCCCATATGAAGATCAACTGGTAAAATTTGAGGAGGGTAATGGATTTCTCAAAGGATTTAGCTTCTGAAGGGGGAGGAAATCTAAGGATGCAATGGATGCAAAGGAAAAGGAAAGAGATGGCACGGACAAGAAGAAGACAAAGAACGATACATTCTCAGTATTTCGAGTCATAGAATATGTAACATGTATCTTGGACTTGTGACGTTAAAGCAACTATTTTCACAAATCTAACAGTGTTGATGGGCTAATAGAAGTATAGGTCAGTAGAAGCGTGTACTATAGCTCAAAATGTGTAAATGCAAGAGGCTTTCGGTTTGCATTTTCTAGATATCAATATATGTTATCTTTGTAGCTATGACATGAAATTTGCATGAGCTTCTAGTTTCTTTTTATAGTTCTCAGCATGTTATAGTTATCAGACTAAGCAGCACAACATGCTTCAAATTCAATTCACCATCTCTCCCTTCCTTCTTAAATGTGAAGACAGAACAGGACTCATTTTATCTCTGCATTTGTGGGGCATAAGCCCTAAGAGAAGCAAAAGCCCTATGAACTTCAATTTTGGATTACCAAAATATTATTTGAATATTTTAAAGATACTTTAGGAAGAAAATAAAATTCATCGTCAGGGAAACACTCTTATAATTGGAACAATTTTGAATAGAAAACAATTCTTTTCTTGGAGAGATCAATTACAGCAATGATATATTTTTCTGAAGATGTAAAGGTTTACTACAGCACATATTTGGCTCATAACATTGATTTTGTCGTTTTCACCTTTACTCCATATCCCGCACACAGTTTATTTTGCGCAACTTGTAAGTCTCTATAATTAGACATTAGCTCAAATTAACATTTATTTTCCTTAGGTAACAAAAAATTGAGATACAAAAGGAGCACTCAGTAGAGGGATACTAACATGCAGGGACCGAAATGAGAGACCAACAACAACAACAAGCCCAGTATAATCCCACCATGTGGGGTCTGGGGAGGGTAGAGTGTACGCAGACCTAACCCCCACCTTGAAAGGTAGGGCGGTTGTTTCCGAAAGACCCTCGGCTCAAGAGAGGAGAACAAGAGAGGAAAAACAAGACAAAAGGTCAGATAGGACCAAGCATATCGAAAACAATATGAAATCAAGGAATAACAAAAGCGAGAAAGTCATGGTAGAACAGTCCGGAAAGAAAGGAGCATTAACTACTATAGATAAATAAGATAACCAAATTACAACGGCACAACAAATATAAGCAGCAATCAAATGCAGAAATCAAATGGCAATAAACAAATGAGCAAAACTACAACTACTATGGTGAAAGGATAAGCCACCTAGCCTTCTATCCTAATCTGAGTCCTCCACAACCTCCTATCTAAGGTCATGTCCTCGGTGAGCTGAAACTGTGTCATTTCCTGTCTAATCACCTCTCCCTAATACTTCTTCGGCCTCCCTTTGCCTCTCCTGAAACCGTCCATAGCCAACCTCTCACACCTCCGCACTGGGGCATCTGTGTCTCTCCTTTTCACATGCCCAAACCATCTCAGCCTCGCTTCCCGCATCTTGTCCTCCACCGATGCCACTCCCACCTTGTCTCGGATATCTTCCTTCCTAATTCTATTCCTTCTAGTGTGCCCACACATCCACCGCAGCATTCGCATTTCCGCGACTTTCATCTTCTAAACATGAAATTTCTTGACTGGCCAACACTCCGCCCCGTACAATAAAGTCGGTCTAACCACCACTTTGTAGAACTTGCCTTTAAGTTTTGGTGGCACTTTCTTATCACACAGCACTCCGGAGGCGAGCCTCCATTTCATCCACCCTGCACCAATACGATGTGAAACATCGTCGTCGATATCCCCATCTCCCTGTATAATAGATCCAAGATATTTGAAACTTCCTTTCTTTTGAATGGCCTGGGTACCAAGCCTCACTTCCTCGTCAGCCTCACGCGATAGGCCACTGAACCTGCACTCCAAGTATTCTGTCTTGGTCCTACTCAATTTAAATCCTTTAGACTCCAACGTCTGTCTCCAGCCCTCCAGCTTATCGTTAACTCCGTTGCGAGTCTCGTCAATCAGGACTATGTCATCCGCGAAAGTTTTTGAAAGCCCTGGTGCGATTTTAGATAACATTGCTCCAATGAGAGCCCACTGCTTTTTAACACGTTGGTAAGTATATGATATTTTAAAATCATAACCTATGTTGCTCGGACCCGGCACTTTTGCCGCCGTACCCGTGTCGACACGACACGGACACGGGTTTGGGTACGGAATTCGTGTCAGATCCGGTCAATACAGATCGGATACTTTGACCGAAATTCATGACCAAATTAAAGAAAAAATTTGAGATTATGATTTCTCAAGATA
Source organism: Lycium barbarum (assembly GCF_019175385.1). NCBI lineage: Eukaryota > Viridiplantae > Streptophyta > Magnoliopsida > Solanales > Solanaceae > Lycium > Lycium barbarum. The sequence continues at coordinate 112,204,973 of NC_083338.1, forward strand.
ACAAAAAGTAGAGATTTGAAGACATGAGATGGCATACCTTCAATATTATGTAGAAAATTTAACTAGTTTCTCTATCTCTGTTTCAGATGTCTTCAACATTGTTTGCTTAGCAGAGTGGTCGACTTGCCGTTGGGGATAGGGGCGTGGTGGTGGTGAAGTGATGGAAGTGACGAGGTGGAAGGGGTGGCAGCCATGGTTTGTTGAAGAGAGAGCAGAGGGGAACCCAACGTTTAGGCCTTTAGGGTTGTTGATTTAAGAAGAAAGGGCCGTTAGTTTTAAGTGGGGTTTGGGCCGAGTCGGTTGGTTGGGCTGCTGAATTTTTTTGGGCCACAGATTTGTTGGGTTGCTGATTTAATTTGGATAAGAAGGGAATTGGCCCAATATTATGTAGATGAATTAATCATCCTAATTTCTTTTCATTTTGAACTAATTAAAATATGCTTCTTTCTCCTAATTAATTCTCAAAAATTTGTACATATGAAAATTATAATACAATTAATTTAATATACGTATTTAGTTTTAAATTATAATAATGTCCACGTGCACATTATTTACAATATTATTTCATCCAAATTTTGTCCCTTATTTTAAAAATAAAAAAAATCCACTAATGACCTGCATATACCCAATTGAACTTTTAAATTAAAAAATTATCATAAGAGTTGCCAAGAATTGGAATGCTTAGTACATTCAAATTTGTCAAATCACTGTTATAAGATTTTTTTTTTTATAGGATGAAAATTATTTATTCAACTTTGCTTTAAAAATTAAACTCTCTTTTCAATTTTGAATAATAGATATTCTCTCCCTTTATCCTAATTGACTTTTTAAATTGCTTATCTTACTCTTAACATTATCAACATTTGTAATCTTTTACTTCTTCAAAATCATGCTGTTTTTTATTTTTTAATATTTCAAAAAATTATTTAAAAACTAAATATTAATTTCGACATGAGAAGAGAAAAGTGAGAAATACTAAGTGTATATAAGCTAATGACATTTTCATAATGAAATAAATGAGCAACGTAAAAGAAAATATTTTTATTAGATAATAATAATTAAAACTCCAATATCTATTTATTCAAGTGAAAATAACAAATAATAATAACTTTTTAAGCATATAATAATGTAGGTGATACAAAAATAATTAATAAATATTTTATAATAAATTCCTAAAAGTATTATCTATTTATATTGTAAATAAAATTTAATTTATAATTTATAAAATATTAGATTAGTGTCAAGTGTCAACCATAACCTGTTCAAGAGGGGTGAGCTTAATATATACACAAACGTGTATGTGCATATATATGTTTAATGCATTTAATATTAAAATAACAATCATTAAAAAAAGTATTAAATTTGTGAAAAATTTATAAAAAAATATTATTCTACTTATAATATTAATGAACTTAAATAAAAATCTATAAATATCTAATAGCAAATGAGTATTATATATAATATAAATAAGTACTAAAGATATGCACAAA